>NC_139581.1:10437648-10715148 GCF_946808225.1 Silurus aristotelis | reverse complement strand
ACACACATACACAGTTGGACACAAAATTGCACAACACACTCTGGCATGTTCACTAAAAGAAAGCAGTAAATTATGGTGGTAATTACATTTTGTGCTGACAGAGCTGGTGAAGGGTACGAGATGCAGCACAGGACAGCAATGGGTCAGTGCTGAATAGAGAATGAGAGAATGTGAATGGGGGAAGGGTCTAAATTATTCCAAATAAAAAGATTCACAGGGAGAATTAGCAATAGTGCTATATTTAGACTGTCTGATTTTGGTTGCTTGGACGTTTTGGAGTTGGTGAATTGTTTTGTTTTAAATCTTCACTTTTTATTTCCAGGATATGCTGATAAATGTGCTTAGAGAGTGTGAACAAATATTAATACTTATTTTACCACTATTTCTAATACTAACCCTAACTTTCTCAAAATCTTGTCATGCGATAAGCTACAAATTTGAAAGAAATGGACATTTCCTGCTCAATCAACATACAGTTTCAGTTCCACAGTCCTTTCACACATCAAAACTTATTAAAACAAAGTATTTTTTGCGGAAGTTTTGCAGATGTAGATTTAACTACCAAATGAACAAGGCAGAGTTTTCTAGTGGCAATGTCAAGCTTCCTGTAATGTCAATTAGGAACAATTTCTGAAAAAAACCAAAAGAAGACTGAAACAACCATATATAGAGTAGTATAGAATAGAGTAGAATAGTATAGATTAGCAAAGACAAACAATGCTGGTTAAAAGGGTTTAGTATGAGGATATTAAGCATAAATAGGATTTCCAGGACAGTCTTTATGATTATCGCCGCAGTTCTTTGGAACTAATCTATAGCACCCGGGCTTGATACTGTTTTAAACTAAATACTAAAGCTATTTATAATTATATAAGCTAATTATCTTTAAAACAGTCACAGATGACATTTGATTTGACATTTGACAATACCATTTCACTTCAGTCCAGCACATAAACAATTTGTACATAGCATACATTTTCTGCTCAATTACCAAGAACATCTGAGTCTAGATGATGCCAGCTGAGCTCAGCTGCTCCAATACTGGTTTATTAAAGTCTCGTTTGCACTGATATGAACAGTTGAGATGTGATGAGATATGGAGAAATTGTAACAAATGTTTTGGTGTGAGTACACCAATTAAACAAAGATGCTTCCATGGGCTTTTAGGGTATTTCACAATTATCTTCATTCAGTTCTTACCCACCTGGATCACCTACAACACCTACATCAGAATGCTGTTCATTGACGTTAGTTCTGCATTCAATATAGTCCTCCCCACTGTACTGATCACTAAGCTTCGTGACCTGGGTATCTGCACCTCCACTTGCAGATGGATTCTGGACTTTTTCACCAACAGACCACAGTTTGTTAGGTTGGGCAAACAGATATGCTCAACCCTCATTCTGAACACTGGGCTGTGTTCTGAGCCCACATTCCCTTTTCACCCACTACTGTGCTCCTCTGCATAACTCCAACATCTGCATCAAGTATGCAGATGACACCACCACGATCGGCCAGATCAGCAACAACAATGATTTGGCCTACAGGGAAGAGATCCGAAGCCTGACAGCATGGTGTGCCATCAACAACCTGACCCTCAATGCCACAAAGACTAAAGAGCTCATCCCAAATTCACCCAAATGAGTGTGGTTCCTCTCAAGGTTTCTTCCTCATAACATCTAAGGGAGTTTTTCCTTGCCACAGTCGCCACGGCTGCTCATCAGGGACAAATTCACACCATTCACCTTAACTGTTGATTTGTATAAAGCTGCTTTGAGACAATGTCTGTTGTGAAAAGCGCTATACAAATAAACTTGACTTGACTTGATTTATCGTGTATGTTCGGAAATCTAACAGCAGGAGACATTTCCCATTTCTACATTAATTGAACTGAGAGGGTCTCCACCTTTAAGTTCTTGGGAGTTCACATCTTTGAGTATCAGTCCTGGCAACATCTAAATGGGCTTACTCTGATGAAGATGCACTTGGTGCCAACTAGAAGCTTAGATGCCTTAGAAGGATAAGTGACATGCTTTTGGGGAACTTGATCCAAAGCTTTTTAGTAAGCATATTTAAAATGTGTATAAAGTATGTCAAAGAAAAGTCAAATAGTTTGAATAAAAGTCTTTCAAGAATTTAAGATGGTGTTCCTTTTAGAATTGTGTCTTTAAAAAAAGCTGGAACAGTGAATTCATTTAGGAAGAAAGAACAGATATATTTTCTATATAAAACTGCTGAATATAACTTTTTATTTGTTGGCATACATCATTCTTTTTTTTGTTTATCAGTAATTGTTTTATCCTTGTCAGTGTTGCAGAAAAACTGGAGCCAATCACAGCAGCACCGATGGCAAAGCAGAAATACACACTGGATGCCAGTCCATCACTGGGTTGTACACACACAGACCTATTCACACACTCACACAGAGCAATTTATAGTTATCAGTTCACCTCATTTTAGGGAGGTGGGGGAGAAATAAGCTGATACTGTCATACATTCAGCTGTACATTTTTTTTAATAGCAACTTCACTTAACATCCATCCATTTTAACTGACTTTAGGAAATTCCTGCTTCCTCAATGTGATCAGTTATGATATATTGGTGTTTAAAACTGAACACACTGCACATACTAATGATCACACCATAGCTCTTACATGTGTGCTTGGAGTACCTGAGTACATTGCATTGTGTCTGGTATTAAAATTGTGTTGCTTTGTATTATAAGTTGTGCTGCTGACTCTCTTAGGTGAAGGCAAAGAGATTGCACAGATGATAATGAGATCTCCAGACAGCAGTAATCCAAGGGCAGTGCTGAGGAAGAGTATGGAATCACATGACCCTTTGTGTCTTCTTAAACAAAAGAACATGAAACATGGAAAGCGATGAAATAAAGGAAAAGCAAAGACATACAAAAACATAAATGTAGGCAAGTTTACACGTCATGTACATGTGCACATCTGCCTGAATAGATTTGAAACTTTAACTTCTTAACTCTTTCCACAGGCACCAATATTTCTTTTTCACTAGAAAAAAAAAAGAAATATTTACTCAAAACAAACTTGTAATGGGAGTTTTAAGAGAATAAGTGCTAATGTAAAACACATCCTGTAAAACTCTTCAATAAATGAACATTACAATTTTTAATTAAGTGTATGTTTTTTTCTTTAGGGCTTTTTCTGAGGGATAAATTTTTAAATTCAATAATATAAATAAATACATATATAGTTTAACCAATCTATAGGCATCTCAATTATGGAATACAGATAGAGGAGATAGTAATCAGGCTGGAACATGTCTGGTGTAGAACATTATAATGATTTTTATATTATTATAAATTATGCAACAACACACTTGTTTGATATTACAGTCTTTTTTTACCACTTTGTTCAAAATTATAATGATCACTGACTGATAACTCCGATTGTAAATTCACTGTGAAGGTTTCCAAATAAATACAATTTATTTTATGACTTGCATTATTAAGTCAGTAAAAAACATTTTCAAAAATTATTTTTTCAACAAAACGTTACAGAATAGCGTCAGAAAAAAAACATTAATCAGTAAAACGTCCTTATAAAACTGCACTTTATAAACTGCAAACCATTGTTACTATAAAACTAAAGTATTAAAAACTTTGAATAAAAAAAAGAATGCACTGTTCACTATTCTTACAGTATTTGTTAAATGTAGATATGTATAATTTCATTATTTTTGAAGGTGTCTTGCTTTATACTATTTCTTCACATGTGCATAAGATGTATGTTTGCACAGTACTTTAAATATTAATATAATTATTTGTAAACTACAGTATTTATTTTTGTCCACATTAAAGAAAAGTATCAAGTTCAGATTTTCACTAATAATTTTTTTTTAAAAGAAGCACTACTCTTTTGGTGGGTTTTTTAAATAATGTCATACATACTGTTCTTTATAGAAACATCTTCAAATATGATGATATGATATTTTGTTATTTCACTCTCTACTATCTTGAAGTATTATTTTGTAGGTTTGATGTCTTTATACGTATCTGTCTTTATGACCACTACAAAGTCTCAATCCCCTCCCTTTTGCCTTTTTTAATCCTGCTGTCCCAGTTTCAATAGGGTCTCTTCTCTTCGTATTCCCTTCCCATACAGGTAGCCCTATATTAGCTGTCTCTAAATTGAAATGGTACTTAACTAAATTTATGTTGAGCTCAGTGCATTAACTTCTGCTGTGTGTTTCAGTCTTTATGTTTCTTTGGGCCTTTTCATGATTGCAGCGAGAGTAAGAAAATGAGAGAGGGAGAGAAAATTTGAAACGCAGACCACGAAGTAGACAGCCTATCAGTATTCAGTGGAGAAAGTGAGTGATGGAGAGAGAGAGAGGGAAAGAGAGAGAGAGAAAGATGGAGAAGGGTAAAAAGGAGGGGGCCAATGTATCAATATTCTGAGTAGTGTTTGAGGGCAAGGGGAACGAACGAGGAGGAGAGAGAAATAGCTTTCGCACAAGCTAACTAACTACCCAAGTGAGATTATTTGCTTATGTGTGTGAGTCTGATTCTGTCTGGAGATCTGATGAATGTGAGACGATGCTCACTTCTTTGTGTAAAGTCTGAGAGATAATGTGAAAGTGGCAAAGGAAATGGTTTACACTGTGGTTCAATGTGATGGAATCCTCCCCTTGTGCTTGGGCAAAGCCCTCCTCTCTCTCTCTCTCTCTCTCTCTCTCTCTCTCTCTCTCTCTCTCTCTCTCTCTCTCTCTCTCTCTCTCTCTGTACCTCTCTCTCTCTCTCTCTCTCTCTCACTCTCTCTCTCTCTCTCTCTCTCTCTCTCTCTCTCTTACTCTCTCTCTCTTACTCTGGGTGCTAATCAGCATTTGAAAGGCAGCTTTGACAGTGAGAAAGAAAGTAAGGGCCAGTCAGGAGGAGGAGGGAGGGTAAACGAAAGCGAGGGAAAGACTGAGAAAGAGAGGGAGGAGTAGAAGTGAGTGGAAGAGAGAGAGAGAGAGAGAGAGAGAGAGAGAGAGAGAGAGAGAGAGAGAGAGAGAGAGAGAGAGAGAGAGGCATGGGCTTTACAAGCATGCCTTTTATATTTACTAGCAATTGCAGAAGAGAGAGTGAGAGACGAGGGGGGAGTTAAGAGACAACTGGTGTGCATAGATTGCTTTCCCGAGAGGAAATAAAGAGAAAAGGCTCCAGCTAGGATAGGACAGTAGAGAGAGAGAGAGGGAGAGAGAGAGAGAGAGGGAGAGAGAGAGAGAGAGAGAGAGAGAGAGAGAGAGAGAGAGAGAGAGAGAGAGAGAGAGAGAGAATACTCTTTTCCTTCAAGTCATATCTGAGGATACTCAGAGATGGACATTAGGAGGAAAAGTGCAGTGTGAGAGAGGGGGGGTGGGGGGTGGACGCTTCGAGTTATAGCTCACACGGAGGAAAACACTCACACACACACACACACACACTACAGTCTCGCGACTACACTCGTGGTGGAAAGCGAGGTGTGGTGTGTGTGTGTGTGTGTGCGTGCGTGTGTGTGTTCTTTTGTGTGAACGAGATTGTTCTTCGTCCAGTCTGATCCCTTGTAACCCCCCTGGGGAAAGAGACAGAGAGACAGAAAGACAGAAAGCGTACCATACGCGCGCGCGCCTTTGCGCGTAAGGGTCCTGGAACGTGCGGGTCGTGCGTAAGGTGTTCTGGTCCAAGATCACCTTCAAGGGGCATCCGAGGAAAAGGAAACGAAGGAAGCGTGCATTGCCGCTCAACACTGGACATGCACATCAGGTTAGTTCACTTTTAGTTTGTTCAGTATATTGCGCGCACACGCAGAATCTCAGCGCATGCTTGTGCACTTCTCTGGTTCTGTTTCTGGAGCTCCTGTCACCTTTTAATGTGCAAAACATTATACCACTTACTCCTGTGCCTGAGAGTCGCTAATTCAGGGTTAGTCTCTTTGGCTTTGCTCTGCACTTGTTAGTAGCCGTGCGCCTGTTGGTTTGATGGTGGGAAAGTTTGGTACTGTCGGCACTTTTCTGAGCGCGCACACACACACACACACACACACACACAGTTTTTTTATTTGTCTCTCTCAGTGCTGGAAGGAAAAGTGCGCTGGGGTGATGAACGCATCCCGCCGCTCGCGGCTATTCTACATTATGCCTCTGTTAATTAATGGATTTGATAGGATTAGCTCTTCTATAATGATGCCCCTTTCTGTGTAAGCTACTTACCAGGAGGGAGAGAAGGATAACACAGTTTTGTTATCCGATGCCTGTGGATTTAATCACTTGGATTAAATGAGACTATTACAAATATTACAGCTTGCAAACTTTTATATTCTATTTAACATTCAGACTGAGCAGAGATGAGTGATTCCAGAGACTGGAGAATAAAGAGTGCATTTATTTTCTTAGAGACTAAAAGCTATTCAGATTCAGTCTATTCAGGCTTCAAGGCTGTTAAAAGTTAAACTTAATAATATGACAAGCCTTTTGGTTTGTTTAGGCACGATGATTACACTTAACAACAAACATCATCATTATTATTATTATTATTATTATTATTATTATTATTATTATTATTATTATTATGTGACGTGTTACATACTTTTTCAGTTTCTGCATCAGTTTTCTCCAGGTACCCAGTTTCCTCTAAACCAATATAGCGGGTATAGGTGATACTTTGATGTTTGATATGCAGAAGAAACTCTGAATATATAGTTTAAGCCATTTTTTTTTTTAGAAGTGTTGATCTGTTTGTGACTATATTTATCATTGATATATTTTTCCTAATCTTCAATTTTCTCCTGAATAATTTTTATTGCTAAGTGAACATGTAAAATTTCTAAAAAGATTACACCTGCTTTAGATATTCATCTTGATCAAAGTATAAGATAAATACTAGATGAATACTACTGCTTAGGTGAAAAGTTTTGTAAAGCAACAGACCGAGGAACAGATTAGTGGTGCGATAAAGACTGAAGCAGTTGATCTGAGATTAAAGCTTTAACTGATGTGTGTGAGTGAATGTGTGCGTGCGTATGTGTGTGTGTACATGTGTGATTGTGTGTGTGTGTGTGTGTGTGTGTGTGTGTGTGTGTGTGTGTGTGTGTGTGTGATTGTGTGTGTGTGTGTGTGTGTGTGTGTGTGTGTGTGTGTGCAAAAGAGAGTGTGCTCCAAGACAAACACTTTTGTTTCTTTTTGTTTGTCTTTAAATAATTCTTTGTTTTTGTATTTTTATTTAAACACACATACACGCACATACACACAATCGCACACACACATATATATGCACAGAATGGGATGGACGGGTCCAGTGACAGACAGTGTCAGCAGTGTGTCAGAAAGAGGCTGTTGGTGTCACACTCTGTTGACCTGATCTGTGGTCAGCCTGTCCACTGGAGCCCGCTGTGGCCCTTACATAACATCTTCTGCCATTCATAACTCACTCTGCAGGGACACACAGATATTTTATATACTTTTATATACACAGTCCTGCTTCAAACATCAAACTCTCTGTTTTCAGCCTGGGAAATGTATAAAAATCCATAAAAGTACAAAACAGCTAAAACAGGTGCCTAAAGCTGACAATCACAATTACACAACTGTCTCTTATATCTCTGTTCATATAAATGCATAGACAAACAGATGTGTTACAGATCGAGTATCATGTGTGTAAACTAATGGAGCTCAGGTACTGTATTAATGCTAACAGAAATGCACACACTATCTTATCTGTGCTGCCTGGAAATGTGTGTGATCATTGCTGTTTGTTGTCTGTGTCTCTGTTGTTTAACTTTCTTGCTAAATTCATTAAAACCATGTGTATAAAAACTATGTTTATAATCTCACATATATAGCATTCTCTAATTATTCAAGGCTTTATGAATTTGAAAGATTTTAACTGAAAGAGTTTCCGTTCATGAAGAAAGAAAGAGTTTTTTTTTTATACAAGAAAGTCTTTTAAAGGCTTGGCTGCTTTAAATATAAGCATTGTTGGGCAAAGTTTGAAAACACATGCTTTTTTTCCCTGCTATCACCCATAATAATCTTTCCAACAAATCAAAACTGGTTGAGTTACTGTGCATTCACTGTGAGGGATAACACAAGATTAGGGGCTCGACATTGGTGATTGGTCTTATTCGCTGTCCATTGCTTCACCCTCATCATATCTGAAGCTGGTCAGGGGCGGGGCAGGGTCATTTTGATCTAATCAAACTGTGTATTGATTCCATTAGATAATTAATGGTGTAGGAAAAGCAAAGCTTTGAGCTCCAGCCCTGGAGAGATGAGGGGAACCTTGGAGGGGGAATGATTGCGAACCGCCAAGGTCGGGCATGAAAAAAACATAGCAGTTTGCTCAGAAAGACAAGAGGACACTACTTAAAAGAGAGATTTAGTAAGATGGACAGTGCTAACTGATCAGTAGGCAGAGAAGGCATGAGACTACACCTGACTTTCTAATGTATTTCAGAAAAGAAGAGAAATTATCATCAAATAATATTATCTTTATAAATCTGGTTACCTGCTGGGTTTGGATACACCTGATCATTAAGCATTCTCTTTTTGTCCATTTATTACTATTTATTTAATAAGTAAGTTTGGATAAATCTAAATATTTAATATTTTAAAATTTATAATATCTGTAATGGATCTTTGCACAATTCTTGGCAGCTTTTTAAAGGAATTTTACCCTGTAGACTTTACTTAACGAATTCAGAAAAGGTTCGCTCCTCCTCCTTTTTGTAGAAATTATATGTTTAAACACCTTGTTTTAAATGTGTTAAATGTAAAAGGAAAATGTAAAATTTAAGGTGATTAAAGCAGTAAGCCAGTAAAAAAACAACAACGGGAGACCATTCAGTGTTTGGCTAGTGAACCTGCTGACAGGCTACTAAACTTTGTTAATGATTGGCTTATGAGTTACAAAGATCATTACAAGCCTGTTTTTGTTTACATCTATGAGCAATAGCAGTAGAAGATTAGGTTTATCCAATTTAACCTTACCACCAGTTACTACAACATACATTTAGTGTAAACGATTCAGTAAAGTGCATGTACAATAGACAGCACTGGTTACTAAGAAACATTATACTAAAAGTGAAATGACCACCTGAAGGTCAAGGTCCTGAAAAAAAGTAAATGTTTCCACAGCTGACTAGAAATCTGGTGGTCATCTCCATAAGAGTGTGTGTGACATTTAAAAACAGAATGGCAGCGTAACATCTGGCATGTAAATATGGGGTGAATAACACTGGGATTTGTGCTTATGTGTGTGTGTGTGTATGTGTGTGTGTTTGAAGCTCGATTGCTGCATTGTGTGCGTGCAAAGTGGCTTTAATGTGTTCATTTCCTTGTTTGGCCTCTCTGAGGGGTGGGGCGGAGCATGCAAACGAAGCTCTGACAGCTGGAGGCCCTAATTAATGATCCCCTCTGAAAACAAACAGCCCAAGCTGTGCCAAACATAAACCCTGGCCTCGTCCCCAACCGTGGCCCTGGCCCCAGTGTGCTTCAACGTTCCGAATACAGTGAGAACCCACCAGAACCTGCCACTAGTGCTCTCAGGGCAAAGAGTTTCTGCCACATTGGACTTTGTTAGTCCTCAAAAAAGAAAACAACTTTACAACTATATTAGACAAATTCCAAATGAAACAAAAAAAAATATTAGTAGGTAAAGAGGTGGACATACAAGTTATGTGAAAAAAATGTAATCACATTCTGACAGAAGAATTTGGGTAAATGTATAATAATATCTGAACAAAAACTATTTACACTATTGTAAATCATTTATAGGTTCCAACCTGTAAAACAAAGGTAGCTGTTTGATTTATATAAATTTGTTTAGTACTTTCATTTTGTTCTAAGAGTAGGCATTTAAACACCATGTTAATATAAAAGGTTTACATCCAAACACATCTTAAACACATGCTAATATGAAAGTGACACTTTTGAAACAGCCAGTCACCTACTGAAATGTTTGCTCATGCATATATCCATTTTTAAAGATTACACAAAGTGAAACAGAAGCTAAAAAAATTAATTAAAAGTAAATTAAATAATTTTATTAGAAAAATGTCTATAAAGATAGTGAGGGAGGAGAGAAAGATTTTATTTGATTAGATGGAGGATGAGATAGACTAAATACTAGAGAGGACATTGATAGAGTTGATAACGTGAAAGCACATAGGACAGAGAAAGGGAAAAATATAAAAGAGAGAGAGAGAGAGAGAGAGAGAGAGAGAGAGAGAGAGAGAGAGAGAGAGAGAGAGAGAGAGAGAGAGAGAGTTTGGAAATTTAGTATCTGTCTTTGATCATGTGAGCATTCAAAAGAAGAATTTGTAGCAACATAAGATATATATATATACACACAAATGGTTTCCTGGTGGTCTAGTGGTTAGGATGCGGCGCTCTCACCCGCTGCGGCCCGGGTTCGATCACCAGTCAGGGAACCAACCCCAGCCATTAGGGTTGCACAAGCCTTAGTGCCGGTCCCAAGCCCGGATAAATGGGAAGGGTTGCTTTAGGAAGGGCATCCAGCGTAAAACCATGTGCCAAATCAAACATGCGGATGGTCTGCTGTGGCGACCCCTAATGGGAAAAGCTGAAAGAAAGTTTATATTTATATATATATATATATATATATATATATATATATATATATATATATATATATATATATATATATATATATATATACACAAAAAAATACATTCTTTGCTAATAAATATTACATATGACTCTCTCATGTTTAGAGAAATATAATTATTTGTGAATTGTCTTATCTAGTCTGTGTAATTTTAAATTATTTACCACACAATCAAAGAAGATTCAGTTACTTGTGAAACATGTTGCTTGATGATATGATGCTAGCAATCCATTCAAACTAGCTGGTTAACAATCTTTGTATCTCATTATTTCCAGCTAGCATGGTCTTATTTGTAACCAATCTATACTTTTTTGTAAGAATATACAACGTTTTCTTTCATATAAGAACTTTATATGAACTAAATTATACTAACTAAAAACAAATAAGACTTTAAAATATATGACACCTAGATAGCAACATAACTTGTACCAAGGTCATTGAATAAGTTACACTAATACCACCAAACTGATAACATCTGGCAGATTTGTGTATATTCTATCACTGGATATATGTATATGAATAGCTATGAAGTAAAACTTTCTGATTCAAGTGCAAAACTCCCTACTTATATCTTTGTCTAGATAGATATACTTTTAGATTACATTGTTGGATGATTTCAACTTTCATAAGTTCTATAACGCATACACAGCTTTAATCAGAAGTAAAAAAAAAAACTCATCCACAGAGATTCACTAGTCCCCATGCAACACTCCACTGACAACCTTCATTCTGTTGTCTATGAGCAGCAGTGTATACGCTTTTCCCAGGTCTGTTCAGATCATTAAGCACATCATTTCAAGCCACATCATGTATATGCCCTTATTTAGTCCCTAAGCTTTTCTCAGTCACGATAAAGCAGATAGACCCACGTTAAGCAGCTGCTAATGCAGGTTTAGCTGGGTTGAATGTCAGGTCATAGATTTCATCGACTCACACCAGAGGTCACACTGATGTCGGTGTGGGTCTATGCGTGTGCCAGGTAAGGTCAGAGAGGTGATGTAAGTCCAGGGCTTTATGCCAGAGTGGTTTAGATCAACGATAGTGCTGAGTGGCACCCAGGGCTGGCCAGAGGGCAACGAGCACTGGTGGGGGTGACACCAGGCTGCTGGAGGGCAAGCCAGCCCTTTAAATGTCATACAGACTAGCCAAACACTGGGGATTCCAGTAAAATGGCACTAGAATCTGTGTAAGCTGGACCAGAGTGTTTAGGTGTGTGTATTTGCATCTTTCTGTGTGGTCATTTGAGGGATGTTGTAATTTTAATAATTCATTTGTATATTATAAGCATTATGTAAGCATTAGGTCATTTTGAATAAAGGTAATGTGCATGTCATGTCATGTAATCTATAGAAAAGGGGTTTAGTGTGTCCGTTTCACTCCACAAAGCATATAAAATAAGATATATACAATATTATTATATTATATCATATTATTATATAAATATCTGAATTTCAAAATGACAACTGGGGGAAATCAGCTAGGCACTTTGAAGTAAATAAGCAACATAAGGGGTGTGTCTCAAAGAGCTAACATCCTCCCTGTCATCCATCTTCTCATCTTTTCAGCCCCTCTGCGGGAGATCTTGGTCTGACATAGCCTCGGCCGATCGCAGCCTGCATTCGAGGCGGCGGCGTGTGTAAACCACGATGGCGGCCATGCCATTCGTCAGTGAGGGAAAGTGTGTTAGTGTGGAGTGGGACTTTCTGCAAGGACTCCTCGCCAAACCACCCACCCTGCCCTGGTGAGACTGCTTATCTTATATTTAATGCTTATGCATGTGTAGAAATCATAAATGTGCATTTATAAACATATCTCTGTTATATCTTCTCACTGTTATAGTTTAATATATTTATATATCCAATGAACATAAATTTTATATTTAGCCACATATTACAGCTATGAATGTTCCTTCAAATACAAAACTTCATAAGAAAAGTAGTCACAACAAAGTACACTTTTTTAAAGAGTTCCCCAAATAATTTAGAGGAAAAAGAAATGTTGCAAAAATGAATTATTTTCCTCAATTCTTACTGGATCTCTTATTGGATTTTCCTTCAGTTTAATACATATTAGGTTTATTAGAGGGACAGCACATGTAGGACGTTTTGGAGACAAGGTGAGGGAGGCACGATTGAGATGGTTTGGACATGTGCAGAGGCGGGACATGGGGTACACCGGTAGGAGAATGCTGAGGATGGAGCCACAAGGATGGAGGAAAAGAGGAAGATCAAGGAGGAGGTTTATGGATGTGGTGAGGGAAGACCTGCAGGTAGTTGGTTTGAAAGAGGCAGATGTAGAGGACAGGGGTTTATGGAGACGAATGATCTGCTGTGGCGACACCTAAGGAGAGCAGCCGAAAGAAGAAGAAAAGAAAATATTTAGAACATTTCTCGTAACTTGGTAAAGCCAAAATGTTGGCAAATTAAACTTGTTAAAGTTTTCTGAACATTGTGTCATCTAAATTGTTATGAATTTAAAAGCCCTAGACTAAATCAACCCAATTATATTAATAAAAAGGTGGATAAAAAAATTCAAGTTAAGTTTATTTCTGTAGCGCTTTTCACAACGGACATTGTCTCAAAGCAGCTTTACAGAATTTAAGAGTTAAGGTGAACGATGTGCATTTATCTCTGAGCAGTCATGGTGACTGTGGCAAGGAAAAACTCTCTTAGATGTTATGAGGAAGACACCTTGAGAGGAACCAGACTTAAAAGGGGAACCCATCCTCATTTTTGGTGATATCAAGAGTGTGATTATAGTCTTTAAAACAATACAGAACACTGGAGAGTGAACAGAACACTGGCGAGTGAACAGAACAGTGGAGAGTGAAACATTTGCACATTATTACAACCACAACAAAGTATTTTGTTTAAAATGCTCCATTTATAAAAAAAAATAAATAAAAAAAAAGATTATCTAAAAAAACTACTGCATACACCTATCATAATCTGGTTTTACTGCCAATCCTTTGCTTCTCTGCCAAGGGGAATTTACTTACACACCCACACACCTAACAACATCACTCAGTCAGGCTGAAATACACTATAATCTAGTGCTCATACATGGATAAACTTCCTTCTGTACGCTACAGACTGTGTTTGGTTCCATTAGTGAAACATTAAAGAAATTTCAGTGGAATTATTAACGTCGCCTCGTCTGTAGGTGGATATAAAACTCAGCAGAATCGATAGTGCCGTATTGATTGTGCCTCTCCAGAGACGTTCCAGTGTAATAAAGAGATGTTTTAAAGGGCTCTTTCACACAGAACACGTCTGTTTTACAGGCTGAGAAAGAACACAGCACAAGTGTTATTAGTAAACAGAAAAATTCAAGAGAGAGAATAATAGACACATATTCTCACTCACACATACATGTTACTTAAAGACAGTATGAATTACCTTTTTAACCGCGTTTGCTCTTGGAGTCAGTTTAATATGCACTATATATCAGCGTCAATCTCATGAAAAACTACATTTTAATGATTTCATCTATAAAAACGAGACAACTCCTGTACCTATATCTATATATTGATAGCTATATAATTTTGAGATTTTAAATTAAAATAAAATGAAATGCACATTAAAATAAAATAAGACTTATCAACCCTTGTCTTGATCCCAATTCAATATGCCTTTTATATACTTACAAGATACTCATGAAGATATTCAGTACTAAGCTGGTGTATACTCTTATCACAAAATTACTTTCCTATAAGAGCACATACTAAAGTGTTTTTATTGCTCTTATACAGCAACAATTTGCCAAAGCTATAAAGGTATCATTCTTTTTTTATATTGATTTATAGTTGCATGTATAGTTCAAGTTACAGTCAGTGGAGACTCACAGAAAACATAAACTTATGAACGTGTATATTTACACGGTTTTAAAAATCCACTTATTAAGAACCAGAAATGGCCAGCAAGTAAATGTATTTTTTTTTTATTACAGTAACAATATTGCTGTTATAGAAAATTAATATAACAATTAGCAGTCAGCAGCACTGTGGATCAACAGACCAAGACATTTCATTATATATAATTAGCAGTTACCACCCTTTAGTGTGCTTTTAACTGTTTTTTTGCGGCATTTTCTTTTAAATCTGGACTCTCCTTTGACAGGTAAGGAAAGAAATAACTTTTACAATCTAGTCAAATCCTGATGGCTTAAAGAAAGATCTAACAGACTATAGCATTTCTTCCCACCTGAATCTCCTGTTTCACTCAGCATGTTATGGAAATTGTGTTATTTCTGTTCTATTATTTCAAATCACACATATGGTGTATGTTAGCTAGTAGCCACTATTTACAAATGAAGCTTTATTGAAGGCTCATTTATTTTTTTTTCCCTTTCTTTTATATACGCATACTGTGAGACACACACATACACACACACTTCCTTTCTCTTTGAATTCCTCCCCTTTCTCTTTGCTGTTACATATCTACAGCCCCCCTAGAATGAGAATCAATGTCACAGACATGGGGTGTGTGTGAGGGGCCATGTCGGCTCTTTCTTTCAGCACAGACACAAATTGTGGAGTCGCCGTGACAACATAATTCCCCCCACTCAGGCCCCACTGAGGGCAGGTCGATACCCAATCAGAGTGACAGGCTACCTGGCCTACCTCTCAGATGCTCCTTCTTCTCCATTGATCCCTCAATCAAGACTTGAGGCTTGCTACCCAGGAGGCAGGCTGTGAAAAGAGCTCAATGTCTGTATTCTTTCAGAGAATTAAAAAATCCTAAGAACTGATCTAAGCTCAGCCTTTTTTGCAGCATTCTGGTGTAGTATCAGTACGTACTAACTGACTAGACTGATCTCAGGTTAGTTCAATGCTAGAACAGGGCACAGCTAATGGAAACAGGCAGTGAACAGGCTGATCACTCCCTCGCTGCCACTGTGGGTTAGCTCTGCTTTCTCAACCTCGATCTCCTGACCTGCTCCTAACTGCCCTAGTATGGAGGAATTTTAGTGGTCTGAATTCAAACAGAAGGCAGAAACACCTGTGTAGCAGGGGAGGTGTGCATTTTGATAGCACCTTCATGAAGTATTTGCTGTTGTTGTTATTGTCGTCATTGATCTCACTGTGTGATCCTTGAGGAAAATCAATCCAGGAATTTATACAAGCAACAGGCTTTCCACATATCTTAGAAAACGTAAATATACAGTCTAGTCTAATGTTCTAGCCAAATGTAAAATTGATTTTTGAAAAAGGATAAAAATGTCCTTTAAATTATCCTTTAAAAATGTAAACCCAGCTAACACAAAACATAATCAGAATGTTCATTAAAGTCTATTTTTTTACCAAGAGTTTAGAAAATTTGATTGTAACATAATATTGTATTGTAATATTGTTCATAAAGCTTTTCTGTAAATAAATTTTTCAATGGAAAATAGTTTGTAATGTTCTCTGGATGCTAATGTGATATTTTTAGTTAAACAAGAAGACCTAAATTGTTGTAGCAACATTATAGAAACATACCTTGTAGAAACAAAGTGTTCTTCAGAGTCTTATGTTCTTAGCAGAATATTGTTCAGAGAATCTTCCTAGCTATGAAGTTCAGAATATTTTCTGTTAATAAGCTGACAAAAACATTTAAAAGCCTGAGGAGTGCAAATAAACCAGCTTAATTTATTTTAAATGGCATCTAAAGCTGACGAATAAATATAGATTTAAATATTTGTTAAAGCACTGAAAAAAAATAATTGACCTTCCACTGATGAGTGCATTTAAATAACCAGGTGTAGTATTCTTTTCAAGAGACTAATTCACATAAAGCTGCTAAAATGTTTAGAAACTAAAAAAAACCCACAATATTATCTTATCTTCATAACACACTACTCATGTGCATATTATCCCACACTTATCCATCTCTTTTTTCCACACTTCCCATTTTTCTCAGTTTACAAAACCTGCGGAAGGAGAAGTCCCGTAATGCGGCTCGCTCTCGCCGTGGGAAAGAAAACTTTGAGTTTTTTGAGCTGGCCAAAATGCTGCCTCTCCCTGGTGCCATCACCAGCCAGCTGGACAAGGCCTCGGTCATCCGCCTGACCATCAGCTACCTGCACATGAGGCATTTTGCCAGTCAGGGAGACCCGCCCTGGAGCCCCCTGCTGGAGGGGGACAATAACTGCAACAAGGGTGAGCACTAATTGTGAATTTACAGCTCTGCTTTTCACAGTAGTAAACATTTGTGAACTGTAAAAGAAAACAAAAGAACTTGTCAGGTCTGACAATATTCCAAGTTGTAAATGTATATTTAATATGAAAAATCACATAATACTTTACTTAATAGGTATATTGAAACCTGTGAGAGTTTATTTTTTTGATTTTATGATTTTTTTTTAAAGCTTAACAGCTTCTAAATTTCAATAAATCTAAGCTTCCTTTCTCAAAGACTGTATTTAAATGCATTTGAGCTTGCTCCTTAAACCCATAAAAAAAAAAAAAAAAAAAAAAAAAAAGCTGAAGCAGTAATCCATAACTGTAAAAATGTTTAAAGGTTAACTGTTATTTTGGGTCTTTCTTTTTTAAACACCTTAAATTAGATAAACTCACTGGCAGCAAATGCTGTTTTTTCAACACAGACCTGCTCAAACCAGCCGAAGTCATGTTCAGACGCATTTCATCCACTGGCATCTATGTAGCTGATTTCCCTGTCAGTCTGAAACTCCATCATCCATCCATCATCCTCAGTGGTCAGAACCTGGCTATGAGCCATTTTTAAACTATCTTAAGTCATTTATTTTGTCTTTCATCTTTTATCATTCCTTTGGGTTTTCTTTTTTCTTTTGAAAAGAATAAAAGGTAATGAATCATTTGTGTGTTGGCTTGCATTAAAAAGCAGAAGGAACGATAATGACTGCTTTCAGTAAAAAAATATGTGCATTTAATGCTGATATTTGCATTTATTTTCTCTGACTGTGTGCCACAATGTGGGGAAACGAAGAAGGGTGTAAATATTTCAGCGGAATTATTAAAGAAAAAAATACAAACAGAATTTCAAAATATCTACTCTGAGATTGTGATGTGTATGAGGTCCTTATTGACAATAGCATCAATCAGAGAGCCATTCACATACGAGAGCGCTATTAACAGCGGAGGTGGCTGAGAGCAAGCTCCAGCCAAACTCAATTCTAACATGACAGTGGCAGGCTGTCGATGAATACAAATGCGTTATTAATTTAAATTATGAATTTAAATGGAATAGGCTATTATTGTCTTATAGGTCGCCTGTGTATGTCACTGGGGATACTTTCACTTTAAAAATTGCAGAGAATGTAGAGTGGGGAGATGGAGTTCAGGCACACACACACACATACACACACACACACACACACACACACACACACACACACGCACATGCTCGGAGACGCAAAGAGTAAGAAAAGTAATTGAGATTGCACCACAGGAGTAATCACTTGCAGTCATGCGGAGCTAAATACGGCTCATCTGAAATAATGCATTTACTGGTTCACTCGCAACTTTAGGTGGCACAAAAATATATATCTAACTCCAGTTTTTCAGGAACAAAAATTACACTCACCTTCATGTGTGGTTTTATTGTGTATGTGTTCGAGGACTCATTTTTGAGACCATTTGGCATCATGGGCTCATCCGATTCAACTTATTGTTCATTTCATGCTCTGTAAAGCTCATCACAAATGTGAATTGAACAATAGATCTAAGAGCCAATTAGCTGCTTCCTGTGGGCGGATATATCTCAGAGTTGGCTGAGCTGGACAAAAGAGGGAGAGTTCTCGTTGAAGCTTGTTAACAAGTGGCCAGACTAGAGGAGTCTATTTATGTGCAACATTTCTGCTTTACTCTGTGTGCGATCCTCATTATGTCTGTCGCATTAAAACTTCACACAGCTGCTACACTGGCCAGGCATTGCATTCTCTCTGTCTCTCTCTCTCTTGATCACATACATCGTATCTATGCAAACAAAATGACTGGAGAAAAAGAAACAGCACTCCAAAGGAGGAGGAAATTATCTGTGCAATTTGTAATTATGGACATTAACTATGTAACGAGCAGAGCATAATTACAAGGGTTGCTTAATTGCTATTATTACAGAGGTGTAACAGCTTAGCTACAATTAGTAGTACACTTGCGTGGATGTGTGTTTCAGTGTTTGTAAAAGTGGGAAACCCAACTGTGAGACTGTTTGTCTCTTGTGTCTCTTGTGTGTGTGTGTGTGTGTGTGTGTGTGTGTGTGTGTGTGTGTGTGTGTGTGTGTGTGTGTGTGTGTGTGTGTGTGTGTGTGTGTGTGTGTGTGTGTGGATGACTAAAAACACACTGTAAGCTAAAAGTAGTAGCACATTTATCCTCATTATCACATATGTAGTAGCACTTGATCTCACAGAACCAGGAAGCCGTGCTTAAAGAGCCAAAAACAAGGACCACATGTTCTCAGTCACTATTAAAGCATGCTGCGCTTCATGTAGACACATGGACAAAGAGATGGTTCAAGCACATAGGGAGCAAAATTTCAGCACCAGGTGTCAGCAACACTTGGCCCATTTCAGTTATTCAACTGGAGAATAACAGTGGAATGACTTATTGTTTACTGTCACAACAGCAATATAATTTTTCCTGTTGGTGTCTGCCTGAAATGCAGACTAATACATGTGCTCAGTTTTGACAGATTTAAGGTCTAGTAAAAGCTAGTATTTCAGCTGATAAAAAAGCTGCAGTGTTCTACAGACAATACTTATTTACTTGTCAATCTCCTTTGTCCATTTTTTTTGTCCAATATAATGTCCATTCTGTGATGGACAGCAATGCTTGAAATAATTTGAATTGAAGGACTAAATCATTTTTCTATATTAACAGTCAATGTCATTATATAGATGATAAAGTGCTTGTAAAACACCATTGCAGACTGTCTTGCTGATGTGGACCCGGCATTGTATTTTAGAAGACCAAGCCGAGTACTTGGAAAATAACTATAGCAGAGCCTAATGATGTATAAAGAAACTCCACAACATGTTTTGTAAACATGAACCAGCACCTCTTCAGTAGCAGATTCTCTGTTGAGGATTGTTTTGTAAATTATTAATCTGAAGACAACTGCAGGGTGTGAAACATTAGGTCAGGAAAAGGAGGGGTTTTTTAGAGACTTTTATTGATATTTAATTTTCTTCACCCACTCTAGCCTTAAATAGTGGTAGACAAAAGTGTTTATTGGAAGCACCACTACAGATCTAATTTATAGGTATAATGTTATCATTGATGATTGAGAATTTTAAGGTAACTCAATCATGCCACTCAATTATAATAGTTATGCATGGAATGTATCTGGACCTTGACTCTGGTGTATAGGTCAACCCTCATGAAAAAAATAGGAAGATTGTGTGCAAACATTTAATGTACTGCATTTACATTTTGGAGCATGATAGACTCTTTTATTTTATGATCTAATAACCCTTCTGGGAAGCACATTATTTTTTATTATTTTTTTACAAATAAAAGTGTGGCATCTGCTCAGTTTTCTAAAGATTATGACATTATCGCTGCAGAGATGCAGAGACCCCACTTTGGCCTGCTGTGAGATTAAAGGTGTAGGATTTAAGCTGTTATGGCCTTTACCCCATGCTGTTAAGTGTACTTGGGTACTTGCACTTTGTGGTGATGTATTGTGATATAGTGCCTGGATTTGCCAACAGTGTAGTGCAGAAGTGTTCTAATAAATGAGACACTCCTGATGAATTATTTTCATTCTCTGACCTCAGTTTGATAAATTGACGCATTCGTTCTTTTGGGCTCTCAATTATCAACAGTGTAATATATAGACAATATTGGATAGGGCAGGAAAAACACAATTAACATAATGTCAAGTAAGGAAAAGAGGCTGATGCTGAAAATGTACACATTAATCTGGATTTAAGCTTGTTGAAACATGGCTGTTTCTTACACTTGTATGATATAAAGCTACCATATTAGTTCATTATTTAATTCTGTAACCAGTAAGCAAGAATTGTTTTTAAAATCTCAGGAACTTCCAGTCTGTTCCATTAAAAGAATCAGAACCAAATTTAATATCTGGATTATAATGAATAGAAATGTACAACTCCAGAAACTCTGCACCAATCAAATTATTTAAGTTTTTTTAATATTACATCCAGAACATACACAATTTGGACATTTCATGTGTATCTGCTTAAAGCGAGTAAGTGATAAAACATAACTGGGCATAGTGTTAGGGAAAATAATCAACTTGATTGTGTCATATGGCTTGCCATGTTTCCATATAAATTTTTTCCCCAAAAACATGTTCTGAATTATTTTATCCCTTTTTACAGCAGACATTTTGGCAATTTAAACATGGTAAAAAAAATTAATGAATGACACAGTCTTCTTTTTTTATCCATTTATGGATACTCAGTGACAGTGAATCCAGTGTAATCTTCTGCTGTTAAAGACCTCCTAGGTGAATGTTGTGTCTTTTGAGATACTCTTTAACAAAGGAAGTTAACAAAGCCCTTCTGTCAACATTAACCAGTCAGGCCACCTCTAGGCATTTATGCCTGTGGAACTACTATTTAATGTTTTTATCTGGTATAAAATATAAAGAAAGTCCCAGGAATTCACTAGTTCTTGAGTTCACCTCCTCTGACACCAAATCCATGTTACAGTCAGAGTCACTGACATCACATGTTTGTGATCAGTAAACTAAAGCTTTTGGCCTGTATCTGCATGAAATCATGCATTGCACTGCTGCCACATGATTGGATTTTCTATGATTGGATAATTGCATGAATGAGCAGACAGGTGGGTTTTTCCAATCAAAATGGCTGGTTAGTCTGGAGCCTGTAGCTCTTATGTACCTATTTTAATATCCTAAACAACATTTTACGTAATTAAGAACAGCCCCAGTTACAGGTAGTTACATATATGTTGTGTTGCTGTTTCTACAAATTACTTGTTTAGAACACTTTTCCTTCTTTAAGAGTTCAAAGATATCGATAGAAAATTTCTATTTCAATGATTTTAGCTTTAGTCATTTTGGATGAAGTATTCCTTTAATTTAGCTTATAAGTGTGTAATTAGACTTTGCTCTTGGCCTGACACAGTGGAGGATCGTGACAGAGCACAGCTGAGAGGGGACTGAGTTTGATGCATGGCTGTAATTCCACTGCAGGAACGTAGAATCGGGTGCAGCATAGCCCCGGTAGCCCCCTGGGGGGGTGATGTGTGTAGCGGTATCCTCATCACACCAACCACACACACACACACACACACACACACACACACACACACACACACACATACACACATACACACAAATACGCTGGTGAGGTGGGAGGGGCTGAGAGAGTGCAGGAGAGAGGAGGGGGAGGAGGCGGGCTGGGGACTGGCTTTTGTCTGCTTCCCACGTTTCAAAGCCAGTCTTGAAAAATGAATAGACAGAGGAAAATCAATTGCATGACCTTCACACGAAGTGAGAGAAAGAGCAAGAAGGAGAAAGAGAGAAAGAAATAGAGAGAGAGAGAGAGAGAGAGAGAGAGAGAGAGAGAGAGAGAGAGAGAGAGAGAGAGAGAGAGAGAGAGAGAACTGTGGAAAGATAGTTAAGGATGAGATCGGGGCAATAGATGAGGAAGATAAGAGGGAAAAAAATGTCTAAGATGTACAGAACTCTGTTGACTTCACATACTGTATTTTCATGTGTATATTTAGTTATTTATTGATAGGATTTTGGTTCAGGATTCTGTGTTTTTTTTTCTTCTTAAATACCAAAGAGATATAAATGCATGATGTCATTGTTCAAAGAAAAACATACACAATAAAGTCTGAAACAAGCTTATCATATGAATTTCTATACACTGAAATTTGTCATCTTAGAAAATTGCATGGTTTATTCATTGCTATATTTCATGTTTATTTGTGAAAAATAAAAACATAAAATGGCCAAAAAATATACACCACACTTTGATATCAATGAATCAAATTAACAAAGGACAAAGAAAATAATTCAAGCATTTAGAGTAAAACTAATGAAATGCATTCTTCAAAATTGTCTTTCATTTCTATTTAGTCACCACATGCAATACACAGTACAGTATTTTTAGGACTATAATCCGCTACTTTTTTCCTACGTTTTGAACCCCGCGGCTTAAACAACAAAGCGGCTAGTTTATGAATTTTTCCTGGGTTTTTCCCAGTTTCATAGACTTCAATCAAAAAAACTGAGCAACATAACATTAGACCAACCCTAACCCTAACCCAATGTATGACAGAAATCATATAAGCACAGACAGGTTTCCAAAACTCGTGCTTTTTTATTTTTCTTGGCAACAGCGTTAAGGGTTAGTCTAAGAAACTTAGAAATCAGCATCAGAAAATAATAAGGATATTTATATATATATAAGGAATATTCCTCGTCTTGCACACATGCAGTAATACTGGAAAAATGCAGTGCCAAGCTATTTCCAAAATACCGCTATGCTCCTAAAGGAAGCGCAACATATTTCACCCGTTACACCATGTGTAACGTGTCTTTCATCAAAGCCTGTGTAAAGTACATTAGTGTAGGCTTATAGACAGGTGCGGTTTATTTATGTTAAAAATACAAATATTTGTAAAATTCAGTGGGTGTGGCTTATATATGGATGCACTTTATAGTCCGGAAATTACGGTAACTGTGGCATTCTCAAATCACAGCTGATCACATGGTTAACTACTCACTCATAGAGAGGACACTACAAACCCCTCCTTCATTCTCTACTCATTCCTTCAAATTCACCTTTGTTTAGTCTCTCTATACTGACTCTCCCATATACAGCTTTGTCATTTGTGTATTTAATTTAAATATTTCTATTGGCTGGCCTTCTTCAACTAGATCAAACATGGCATTCTTACAAATCAGAAAATTAATTCAAACAAATAGAGTCATAACAAACGACAGGTTTTTTTTCCCCCAAACGTGTTTATCTTGATATTGGGCTTAGAGGTTAATTACTGTGTGAAGTGTTTTTGCATTTTAGAACGAGAGTGAACTCTAGTAAATTGTAATTAAAGTTTAAATGGCTAAGGCACAAGACAAGTATGCTTTGGTTATTGAGAATTGCCATCCAGTGAACATTGATCAAGCACTTTATTTATTAACGTTTTATTTCACACATTTAGCCTTCAGATTACATTAGCACATACTTGTCTAAAGAAACCTTTACCCAAATGGTTTAACATGCTGTCTAGCAAATCAAACTAACCAGTGGTGAAACTAATAGCTTTCTTCTAATCTTATCTGATCCCACTGTTTAAAATATTTAATATAATCATCAATACTGATCTGAAACTGAAGCTCTCACAGTGATTGAGTCAAATCCCTATATGAAGTTTTGTTATGACAAAGGCAACAAGCTGTAATATAGTTGATGCCCTTTGTTTATGTGTGTGATCCGTGTCTTATCAGTCACCATCATATACCCTATTGTAAAGTTTGTCAAACCCATTAACAATCTGATTTCTGAAACTTTCATTTCACCACTATGCATCAGGTGGCAATTTTGACGATATGGTAAAGGCTTGGATCAAAAGGTTGTGAATTCAAATCCAAAGAGGAATTTGAACTCACACATGCTCGAATTATATTATCTTTTACTTTTTTTTACTCTTACAAGTTTCTTTGGAAAAAAGTAGAGCGCTTTAAAAAAACCCATCAGATGTCTGTGACTGATTTCTGGCAGACAGCCAAAAACATACAAAAACATGTGCTATAGTGGAATTGACATGGGCCTAATCAATTCAGTTTGTAATCAGATACTGGCTGTCAAAACATCAGTGATGCTTCTGTGTCATAGTTTAAATGGAATCTTCAAATGTAATCTTCTCCCTGTGGAAACCCAAATTTAACGTTATAGCTTCAGTTTTGGTTCAGATGCATGCAAAAGGTATATGGTTGAAGTGTATATATATATATATATATATATATATATATATATATATATATATATATATATATATATATATATATATATATATATATATTAAATATATATTAAATATATATTAAATATAAATAGATAGATAGATAGATAGATAGATAGATAGATAGATAGATAGATAGATAGATAGATAGATAGATAGATAGATAGATAGATTTATTTATTTTATTCTAGATTTAGTTGTTGTAATAACCTCCAATCTTCTCGAAAGGCTTTCCGCTATAATTCTTTTAAACATAGCTGTAGGGATTTACATTCATTTAGCCACAGAAAATATTAATAAATATTAATATGCCCTGATGTCAAGCTTGGGTTGTTGTAGCTGTTCCAATTCAAAGGTTGTCAGTGGCGTTAAGCTGAGGGCTCTGTGTGAAGTTTTTCCCCCAACCATGTCAAACCATTTCATGGACCTCATGAACCCACGAAGGCATTTCATACTAGAACAGTTAATGTTACAGCATGCTAAAACATTATATTAGTGCTGCCAGCAGGTGTGGTAACAGTTTGTTTGTAATCTATTTACTTCTGTACTTCTGAGTTTGGGGAAGGTGCACAAATAAGTCAGGTGTCCAAATAATTATGGTCTTATATAGTGTAGAAGATCATTAATCACCAGACGGACTTCACTCTGAATTGCTACTGCAGAATGAAAGGTTTCTACTAATATTAAAATTCACTTACTATAGACTCACTTACAGTACTATAGTTAGTTGTAGCACCTTGCATCTTGGTGCAAAAAAAGTTTTTTTCACGCACAGACCTGAAGCTGTACATGGCTGCCTGAGATGCACTTTGGAATGCTCAGAAGGTTGAACATGAGTTTGATTGTTTAATCTCACTTTGCTCCTTGAATGGACTTCCCTCTATGTGCTGTTTCTGACTTTCATCCTTTTCCTCTTCACCACACTCCACCTAAACACACACACACACACGCGCGCACACACACACACACACACACACACACACACGTACGCTTTAGATGCCCGTCTTTCTCTAATGCTCAGCGTTTAAAGTGGCAAAGGCTTTTAAGGGACGTTAATTGCACTCAAATTATGTTCGACCGCATAAGGAGTGAGTTTACGATGGAGAGGGAGAGAAAGAGGGGAGGGCATGAAGGGTGGCTGAATGAAAGCATAATTGCACCAGAGTAGGACGTTGTGACTCTCTCTTTCCCTTTCTCTCTCTATCAGTCTCTTTCTGTCCCTATAGTGAGAGTGGGGGGGGGGGGTGCATAATGAGCACCTCCCTGTAAAGAATTTGCCAGGGGATCAGCCTGTGATTCCTATCAGCCAACTAGATTGAGCAAACTTAAGTGAAATAAAAGGCCAATGTCACAGTTCCCATAGTAACCTCCTAACTTGGTTAATAGGATCTAGGCTAAAGGAAGGGTGAGAGAGTGAGAGAAAGAAGACAAAGTCATATGGAACAGAAGAAAGGAAATAAATGAAAGAAGCACATGAGGAATATAAATTCTTTGAAGTTTACTATAATTTTACTGTGTTTAGATTGTTACATATTTAACAATGAACTTGTACTTGGTAACCTTTTTATAAAGAGTGACATCACAACTTTATTTTTGTATTTATTTTAACTAATAATAATAATAATAATAATAATAATAATAATAATAATAATAATAATAGTAATAATAATAATAATAATAATAATAATAATAATAACAACAACTAAGTTGTATACATTCTTGTTTGATATTTATTTGATGTTACTTTGTTTTTAGAAGTAAAATGTAATACAAGGTTTATTCGGTATGTCGCATGTGAGACATAATAAAAAAAAAAAATGATTAATGCTGCACAGTGTGAAAACTCTCACTTTTCATTTCTGAGCTAACTGGTTCAAACTTTACCTGCTCTTTTTTACCCCCTATATCACCCCATAAGGCGAATAAAGTAAACTAAAAGCCTGTGGCTCAGTAGGTTGGTGGAGTGATTGCTTTGTGGTGCTGTTGATGAGGGTATGAACCCGGACTGAGCTGAGAAATTTTTGCCTACCCTTCACTATGTTCTAAAGATTAATGTTTAAAAAGAAAAGCATATATTCTGTCCATTCCAGTGGCTCAGTATGTTTGTTAGTGTATGTGGGGGGGTTGGTTGGTTGGTTGGTTGGTATAAATGTAATCCTCAAGTTTTTTATAGATTTAAATTTCAGGTAGGACAGAGAGTGGGGTTATGCTAATCTATATACAAATATACCTTTTATTCTAGCATAGTAAAATATTGTATAAAACATAGCAATGTATAGCAACATAATTGATCAAATGTAGTTATATAAAGATATATAATGTAAAAAAAAAAAAGGGGTTTTGTTTTTTTCAGTTTTAAGGTTATGACCATGAACACACTTTAAAATTAAGCCCATATTTGAACCAGTGGTGGGGCTAGAACTTTGGCAGCACTTGGCCCACATTTGGTTGGAATGTTCCTTAGATTCTCCTAAATACAAGTATGAAAAATATAAAAAAGATTTTACCAGATGGTTTCATGGACTGCCTTCTATAATTCTACATCCTAAAAGTAGCAGAAAGAAGAATAAAAAAACCCAGAAAATAGTAAAATAATGTTACATTTCCTAAATATGTAAAAAAAACCACGATATATAATTCCTACTTCATGTCCTATTTGTGTTATGTAAACATATGTATCTCCAAGCGGTTTTGGACATGCTAAGCATAGTTACAAATTAATGGAAATGAGATCCTTCAGACAAAGCTCTTTTAACAAAGCTCTTATTTAGTTAACCAATCCTAAAACCTTTCCTCCTCATCATCATCATCATTATCACCACCACCATCATCATCATGTTTTCTTACATCATTATCATTTCTTCTGTTGTTGACTGTCTTTTAGTAAACAAAGACTCATCTATCAGTCAGCTTTCACGACTGATCTTCACCTCTTTATTCGTTATGTTAAGGCTGCATTGCTCATAGCCACAGCCCAAACTGAGTGTTTAAATTGAGGGTGCCTGAGAGCCAAAATAGGAACAAGTGGTGCTCTGTATAGCACACCCCTCTGTACACACATCAAGGTTATCCTGGCCTGGGTGTGAAGCCCCTTTTGAGGCCTCTGAAAGGGCCAGACTCATTGATATTCTTCTTCTCTGGTTGAGGAGGGGGACATCTCACTCTGACACTATGGCTTTGTCCGATAGTTGCTTCTGTGCTGAATTTAGGGGTGTAAATGTGCATCTGCATGTGTGTGTGTATGCATGAGATTCTATCTTGTAGTAGGAAAATATTTTAAATGCCAGCGGTATACAGGGAAATAGCAACACTGTCACACTGCAGAAGCACACTGTCATCCTGCACTTAGGATTACACACATGCACACACACACACACACACACACACACACACACACACACGCACACACACACACACACACGTCCCATTACACCACCTGCTGTGAAGACAGAAGCAAAGACAGAGCGAACACTTCGTAAATGAAAGGAGATGCTTGCTTATAAATGTTACTTGTCTGTTTTTCCTATTTGTTTTGCAGTGCAATGACAGACACCCTACTGCAGCAGAAGGCTGAATAAGCATGTGTATTTGTCATCTCTGATAACCACAATGACTGTGAACTACTTTGTCTTGCAAATTCCACTGTGTGATACTGTTAACTAGAAAATGGGAATTGAGGGTTTCCAGTAGAATGTGATAAATAGACAGGGGTTTTGTCAGATATTATAAAATTATTAGTTTTATTATTTAAAATGATGCAGTAAAGGTGGACATCTGTTATTTCAAAATTTGAAGAGTTATTTGTCACAAATATTTATATACAGTTATATACAGAATCCCACATGCAGTGATATGTAAAGCTGATCAGCTGCTCTGAAAATTGTGCATTAAATTAAAAAAACTATAAATATAAAATAAAATATATTAGATTAGGATAAAGTCATAGTTAAAAATAGTACAAATAAAAATAGTACAAGTGTTCGAGATAGTTTAAATATAGTTATAATTATAGTTATAGATACTTCACAGTTTATACTCATCCATGTTATCTTAAGTGTATTTAAAACTGTAGATCTGTATTTTTTGAGAAATTGAGCAGATAATTTGGTACTTGGTCCTCTTTCATTATGTTCTTGTTACTTGTTTCTTTAAAATAGTTGGTAATAATTATTATTATTGCTCCATATTGTAGCCAGAATAAAGTTACACAACTGTGCTAAATCAGGTCTGCAGGAAGTCAATGTAAAACAAAATATTTGGTGTCTAGTACTGATATTCATGTCTTTTCTGCTGTGTAGTGCGGAGAAACAGTCACTCACTAGCCACTGATATATTCGAGCAGCACCTGGGAGCACATCTATTACAGGTAAACTCTTCATGGTTAAATCTACTGTTTGTATATGGTTTCATTTATCACCTTGTTAAATCCCACTATCCCTTCTAACTTATGAATCTTCACTTGAAATTTGAAGGTCAAGAATTTACTAAGACTACTAAGAGTTATGCACTGCCTATTACAATTATTGCTGTGAGAGCATGGAAAATTAATATGTGTAATAACTGTAAACCCCAGTATGAAAGTGCTTAGTATACTGCTATACTAGCTTGTAGTTGATGACTTATCTTTTACTTGGTTAAGGAACTGATCCTTTTTTTTTTTTTTTTAACAAACACTTAAAATGAACCAATGTGTAGTTCTAATTCACTACAGTAAATCAGTATTTTTATATAATAAGAAAAGATTTTTAGATGAAGTAAATTCTTTAGATTATAAGTCAGAATTTTGATAGACTCAAATTTTTGGTAGTTACAATTTCAAGAATAAGTCAAAATTGTGATATGTTTAGAATAGATTAAATAAGTCAAGAATTAAGAACAAATTTTAAATTGCATGCTGCATCTGCTGTCAAAAATGGTTGATTTTACTTTAAATGTATTCTGCACTGTTTTAAAAGTCTCAAAGTGTTTGACTTTAAAAACATTCTTTTGTTTTTGACGTACTGTAAATAAAATATAATAGTATATTTTTTATTTCTCTCAGAAAATACCACCCCTGCCTTCAGTAATGTTTAAGGCTAAAACTTAAGTAAATATCCTGTAGATTGAAGAACCTCAAAAAATATTAGTTGAAATGAAAACAAAAGCATAACGTCTACAAAAGGACATGCAGCAGAGACCCCACAGAAATCAAATTAACGCTTCAGGGAGCAAAAAAAAGTGTGCCTCTTCTTTTCTCCTCTGTGTCCTCTGTCACTAATAACTACATAATTGCTCTTTATTTTTTATCATGCGGTTCAAGGCAGCTCGCCTATCCCACAATTCCTGACCACTCTCATTTGCATACCGAACGAGTCCTATGCATAAATTACCGCCACTTCAAGAGTCGCCGCCAAAACAGCAGTCATTCTCCAACAAAGTGGCCACCTTCCTTGCTTACTTGTGGCTGCTTGTTATTACGATTAATATTATTCTTTGAAGGAGTCTCTTAATGGGGTGGCTGTATACCTTTCAGTTTTTTTTTTAGTTTTTTATTTGAGTCGCACACCACTATGCCTCCTGCCACTTCTCTGAGCAGATTGCAGTGTGGGGGATTAGTGTCTGATGATTAGTCTGGCAAATGATTCAGACGTATGGGCCTCTTTTTTATTTTATTAAAGATTATTGTGTAATCTTTAATTATAAAAATGTCTATCTTTGCTTGCATATTCAAGGGAAATAAACCCTGGGGCTTATGTGCTGTAGTAAGAAATGTTTGTTCGTGTGTCCAAATTTAAAATTTTGGTCTTTGCTTATGTCTGGAAAATAGTATTTAATATAATTTTTTTTTCTGCAGTCCCTGGATGGGTTTGTGTTTGTGGTTAGTCAAGAAGGCCGTTTCCTCTACATTTCAGAGACAGTGTCGATCTACCTGGGCCTCTCACAGGTCAGAAACACACACACACACACACACACACACACACACACACACACACACACACACACACACACACACACACACACAATAGCTGCATCTGTTAATCTTTGGGTTTTGTGCAAAAGAGGAAAGGAAATAAACTTTAAGCAATATCCTTGATGCTTTATTTCTCTCTCTCTCTCTCTCTCTCTCTCTCTCTCTCTCTCTCTCTCTCTCTCTCTCTCTCTCTCTCTGTTATGTGCTCGCTCACCAGGTGCTCACCTCCTTTGATTGCCTGTGGCCTCTTGTACAGAGAATGTTAAGTCCTGCCATTTCGCCCAGATGCATAAATAATAACAGTAATTACTCGCACAGCAATCAAAGTGTTGCCCTAGCGAGCTGGGGTCTGTCTCGGGAGCAAATCGATAGGCATCTTAAAAGCTGCATTGATTGTAAGATGTAGAAAACACACACACACAAACACACACACACACACACACACACAGAGTTTGCGAGGGGGATGGGAAGACAGATAGTGAGAAATGTGGAGAGCCAGCAAGGGAAAACAGATATGTTTAGGAGGAGGGATTGAATAGCGTAGAGTGGAAAGAAAATAAGCGATTGCTCAGAGAGAACTTATTGAGTGGGCGTAAAGGGAGGAATGCCTCAGTAATTCGGCTGTTCTCCTGTGCTTTTGTTTTAGTAATATGTGTAGGTCATCCAGTTGATTGCAGATTACTCAGCTGGGTTTTAGGACCATGGCAGTTTATAGATTTGCCATGCTTTGGTTGGTTTTGGTTATGTTTCAAGCAGCGCAGTGAGTCTGGACATCTGCGAGAGCAGAATGCATTAACAGAATACGCTTTTTTTCCTCTATTATCCATGTGCAGATGGCTCAAAATGAATGCGACACTCTTCTCAAACATGGCAAAGCCTCATCGGTATTTTCGCCTTATACGTCAGAATGAGACAGAATGACAAACAACAAGCTCAAACATCAATCCATGTAGAATCTGTTTGAGTTGGAGACCTAAATTGATCATCAGTAAGCCTGAAACCTTGTACACTGCCACTACACTTGGTTAATCCCCTTTGACCTCTCACTAGACCATGGGGTTCCTTAGGCTGATTAGACCAGGTCAGGCACCTTCAGCTCTGGGCCATGTCCTCTGCTGCCTGTGGAGATAATTTGACTTCTCTTGGAGCTCCAAGACGCAGAGGTGGATGAGCTCTAGGAAAGAGGGTCAAAGGTATAAAATGGGGGAGGTCTACTGCTCTTTTTGCATCTCCTCTCAGCCTTGCCAGGGAGGTGGAGCAGGCTGGACAGGGTGGGGAATTGATCCGGTCCTGGTTAGTATGCGGCACCTTCTCCCTTTTCTCCTCTCCTCTTCCTCTCCTCTTCCTCTTTGCTCTCTCTCTCACAACCTGTCTTTCTATCTCTCTCACCCTCCATCTCTCCCCCATCAGTCAGCGCCAAACTGAAAGTGTGTTGTGGACGCCTGCCCGGACGCCTCATACATATTAAACACACTGCTATTATTTATATCATGTCCCCCCCATTCTAACCCAAGTCCATCTCCACTGCCGCTTCTCTTTCCTCTCCTGATTCCTCTTACACTAACTAAAGCCTTTTCTCTCATCCTTTATTTCCTATTGTGTCTGTTACACCACCCCGTTTTCTTCTCATCCTCTCTCATTCTCTCTTTCTCCATCTGTGAACACCTGTCGCCTTGACTGCACCATTAAAACACAGAACCTCCATGGATCTACACCTAAACCAACTTCTCAAAAGCTGAGCGGGCAAGATTAAGTCCTCCAAGTGCGGTCTCTCATGCCCACTGTCCCTATGAAGTACCTCCACCGTTTTACCTCTCAATTAGTGAGCACACGCTTCCACAACTGTTATCCCTCTCAGACGCCCACCCCTCCTCCAGCACTTTTTTCTCTCTCTTTCTTTCTCTTCCCTTGTTCGATTTCACCCAACCGGCTCCTTTTTTTTCGCGAGCATTAGTGTCCTTGAAGGCCAGCGGAAAATCCTATAAAATCCTTCAGTAAATGGATCTAATCCTGTAATAAATGGGTATGTCCTGCAGACAAGGGTGTAAGGGAGAGACTCGCTTTTTTTATCAAGATGGAATGAAATGTGACCCATGCCATTCTTTTTTTATAGGTCTGGAAAAGGAAAGGGGATCAACAAATGTGTGACTTTTATTATAATCTTACTCTTATCTTAAACTTTTGTAGCATTTTACTTTGCAATAGACAGAAAGAGGAAGGAAGAATGTTTTAGATTTTAGGTGTTGGCTTTAGTTCAGTACTGTGGAGCTGATGTTATAGAAAAGTCCCAGAAGGTTCAATAACCCTGAGTTATTATGCGCTTTGACTTTCCTTATACATTTTGTAATGTGCAGCAAATAGAATATTACATGGAGGTCATGCTATGGTGTGGTTAATGATTTATGTGAGAGGTTGCTTTTATCCCCTCTGATGTTAGTTGTCACTCCAGCTTAACCATGTGTGTGTGTGTGTGTGTGTGTGTGTGTGTGTGTGTGTGTGTGTGTGTGTGTGTGTGTGTGTGTGTGTGTGTGTGTGTGTGTGTTTTAGAATTGTGAGTCAATTCTAAAAGAAAACAGTATAAAAATATTATGAGAAATGTTATAATTTTGATGTGTTTTTTTTTTTTTACACTGATTTTTATTTCTGAAAAGCATTTGATCTCAAACAGAACGTTATATCTTTAAAACATTTTTTTTCGAGGCTCAAGACACTGTGACTTGGCAAATGAGAAAGATTTATGTGCCTCGAAATGGCGAATGATAGGCAGTTTGTAATGGTCTGAGGGTATTAAGCTAAGGATATTATTGCAAAATGTCCTCTAACTGGATTTCACAAGAAATCCACCCAGTGGCAGACAAGTGGTCTTAAAACAGTTCACTGATGAATCGAATGAACAAAAGACTGACATTTATTGACAACAAAGAGGTTTACAGGAAAGATTTGGGCAGTGTGAAGACAGTGTGTTTATAGAACACAACTCTATGAATTTCACTGTGTATATGTATGTTTCTGTTTTTAGGTGGAATTAACAGGCAGTAGTGTATTTGACTACATTCATCCTGCTGACCATGTGGAGATGGCAGAGCGATTGGGAATTAAGCCACACCTCCGCACAGAGGCAGGCTGTCAGACCGCCCAAGAAAGTGCTTCAAGTTCTGCGTCTACATCCTCACTGGCTGGCACACCTGAACCAGGTAACCATATCATTAGTCTTTTTTTTCTGCTTGTTTGTTTCCCTTCACTCATTTTTGCCTTGTATTTTATGTTTGTTTAATATATTGTATATTTGTAAGTAGACACATTACAGTAATTATCTCAGTAAAGCTGCAAGACAGAAATATTGTGCACAGGTAAGATTTTTATAAATATGTGTATGAAGATATACTCCTCTGTCATTTCTCCTGCAGCCCCCTCAAGTCCACTGTCATCCGGAGATGAACCAGCAGAGCGAGGTTTCTTTGTCCGGATGAAATCCACTCTTACTAAGCGTGGCCTACATGTTAAATCCTCTGGGTATAAAGTGAGTCTAAGATTTCATACAGGTCCAGTTTAATTTTAGAACTATACTGGCATTACTCACAGTGGATCTCTCCCAGTTAAACTCATCAGCTAATCATTTAAACCTTTATAAGCCAGGTGACTCAGGCGTGACAGAGAAAGCTATATATGCCGAGGGTATAGACAACCATCTAGATCATGGTTAAACACTGTGACTATAGTGACTATAGAGTAAAATATAAAAATACCTTTAAAGTTGATTTTATAATAAAAAAAAAAAAACATAACATCTATGCATTATATTAATGGTTTATACAATATTTATTATTGTTCCTATGAAAACTAACCAATCACATGTATTGTATGGTGGACATTCTGCAAATTTAACACTAATAGAAAACTAATTAAATAAGTTGCCATTACTTAACAAATAAATATATATGTTAATTGATTTGGTGAATCTTTCTAAAAAGTTATTTATAAGGTATATATATATATATATATATATATATATATATATATATATATATATATATATATATATATATATATATATATATATATATATATATATATATACTTCCTTTCTAAAAAAAAATCAGGAACTGCCTTGTTTTGGCCATTCAATATTAAACATTTAACATTATTAAATGTTACTGTAATAGATAAAAAAGGTATAATGTTCCATTAATGTTCCATTATTAAATCAGGATTTGTTGTATATAGAAAAAAATAAACAACTTTAAGTTGCTAACACTAGCTCTACTTTATGCGTGGTCAATATCACACCACCTTATTGTTAAGTATTCACACTGTTCGTTTTTGTGTTTTAATCCTGACATATACAGCATTGTTGGATTGCTATTTTTAATGTAATCTATTAAACCAAATGTCAGGGCAAAAGAACAACTAATACACAATAATAATTTATAAAACTCTTGTTCTCATTTAACTTCATGGCAGGTGATCCACGTTACTGGTCGGATTCGCTGTCGGCCAGCCCTGGTTCCAGGTTCTTCACGTTCACTCCATCGGCCAATGGGATTGGTCTCTCTTGCTCACACACTCCCGCCCTCCACGCTTAATGAGGTGCGCATGGAGAGTCACATGTTCGTGTTTCGTGTGAACATGGATCTCCAGATCACCTATTGTGAGAACAGGTAATGTCTCAAAAAACTACTGAACACTGATCTAGCTGCAATTTTGTATTAGATTTATACATTATTCACATTTCTTCTATACTGTATAATGCATGAGTGTTCTACTGTGTATACTGATTTTCTTTGTTCATTTGGATTAAAAAACAGTGGAAACAGCCACAGGGAACATGACCTCAGCTGTGATATTTGCACAATCAACAATTTATTAACTTCTATTAATATGTTGTTCCTAGTTAGAATAAAAACTTTTCTATAGGAAACTGGGATCAGTTTTAGTAATAATTGTAACAACCTTAAATAACCCGTTTTGTAGATAGTGTTTGGTAGATAGCAATAAATTGTGATTATTATTGAAGACAATAATACAATTATAGACCCCTTAGCTTATAGCATTCATTCCTCGGGGGTTCATGGACACTATTGAGAGAACTTCTGACCTGAAATGCACCCTGCAGAAAAGACACTTTTAGCATTAATGTAACACTTGGCTTTTTGCTGTGTGCATCTAATCAAATTTTGGTCAGGAAATAATGAACTGGTATTTTGGTAATTGGTTACATTTAAATTAGTGTGTGTTTGGATCAAGTCTTTCTCCTGATAGCACATGTAAGACCAATTCAATAAAAGACCGTCTTTGTACATAAGCGCCTTAGTATGGTGTTGGTGATAACACCACACTATGGCACTGTACTTCAGTGTTGTGCTAATGGTGGTGGAGAGCACCATCTGAAACATTTCTCCAAAATCTCCTCATCAAACTGTTAAGTGGACCTTATGTCCTGTGGATGAAGTCATGGTCATCCTGGAAGAGAACACAGCCATCAGCATAAAAATGTTATCATCACAGGATAAAGGTGATCAATCAGAAGATCTGTGTATTGATTTGCTGTGTCTCTAAGGGGAGAAGCAGAACCAAATCTTGGCAGCAATACAAAATGCCCCCAAAGGATTTGCGCCCTTGTGTTTCCCCACTCATTTTTCCTGGCTTTTGTTTAATTTGTCACCTGTTTGTATGTGTTTAACACAGGATCTCAGAATATATGGACCTGAGCCCAGCTGAGGTGGTGGGACACACCTGCTACCACTTCATCCATGTGGAAGATCTTGACAACATCCGGCAAAGCCACGAAGACTGTGAGACTCTCTTTCTTTCAGTTTTTCTACCCATTCCTTTTCAGTTTTAATATTGTTTGTACATTCGCCTTTCTCAACAGCTTATAATTAGAAACTAATAAAAATACAGAGAAAGCAGAAAGCAAACACTAAGATCAATGAAAGTCTTTGTGAGGCCCAGTGCAGGATTTAACAGATGGGAAATGAAAGTTATTACAGCAGAGCAGAAAGAAGTAGACAGCTAACAGAAAATGAAGGATAAAAACAGACAGTTTGATTATACAAAGGCCAGATGCTCTCAGTCTCACTCATCATCCAGAGCAATCCAAAAAATTAGCATGAAAGTCTAAAAAGCATTTTATCAACAGCGCCCCCTAGCCACTATGAGCAGCATAGTGAGGTGCAGGAATTGTTTGTTCCTGCAAAGATTTTTGTGCCCATATACTTTTTTTATTTTATCAGTGCTGAGGAAGGGTCAGGTTGTGACTGGTTACTACCGCTGGCTGCAGAGGAGAGGCGGGTATTTGTGGGTTCAGTCATGTGCCACTGTGTCCATCAACCACAAAGCACCCCATGAACGCAACGTCATCTGGGTCAACTACATACTCAGGTCAGCTCTCTAATGGCTTCATGGGAGATTTTTGTCTGCCCCAGCCCCATTTTATTTAAAAAGAGGGTCATTGATTGCCCTCTCGTTTGGTTTGTGTGGGTGTGTATGCTTGAATGTGTAAAAAAAAAAAAAAAATGCTAATAAGCTCAAACGACTCTTACTCAGTTGTTCTGTCTCTGAGTGTATGTGTGTATCACAAACACACACATAAAGCAGACAATAACCAGACTAGCAGGCTGAATTACAATGATAATTGGGCCGGTGATATATAATTACACCAAATGGATGTCAAGATTTTCTGCCTGAATGGTGTTTTAGTTAATTAACACTGTAATTATAAGAGCTAATTAACTTCTGCAGCACCCTGTTGAAGCAGCACTCTCAACAAGGGCTTTAAGTGTGTTTCTGCATGGAAAGGATGTGTGTATACAGTGTGAATGAGAGACAGGGTGGGGGAGAAACACGATTCAATCCTTTCTGTCATTTGTGGTTTCTGTGGAGAAAAATGCATGCTTTCTATTAATTGCTCATGGCCCTAGTGGGTCATTTAAGCATATTTAATTGAGTGGGAGCAAAAATTGCACCTGTGATGTAGCCCAATGTTCAAATCTGACTGTAAACAAGTTTTCCAAATGTACAGTTTGTGTGAATGTAATCTTTGTATAATTCTTCCCTGTTAGTCGGACAGAAATGCCTGACATGCCACTGGACTTAATTCAACTTCCAGAAACCCTGAAAGCTGAGCGTCTTCGGGCAAGCTCCTCCACTCGAGATATCTCTCCAAAGACACATGGTATGGCATGTAATTACAAATACAGACAAATGCATAAATAAATACTTTGTACTTTAATCGAAACTTCTAATGCTGTGTAGGACAGGTTTGGGAAGTGGATGGCAGGTTTACTGTGCTTTAACATTGCTATCTTACCTTTCCTTGTCAGGTGCCTAATATTGCTCAATACAAGATAGACAATAAAGACCCATGAAATTGTGCAATATTATCTTCTATTTATTAAAACTGTGGTTTCTTTGTATGATTTTACTTGGTAAAGTCTGTTAAAACAAACTACATGGCTAATGCTACAAATTTTCATTTGCCTTCTATATTTTGCTTTACTTTTATGCAATGTACACTGGGCTTTTTATTTTGTATTCGTATTGTCAGTTGGTGATTGTATTCTTATTGTCAGTTGCCAGCTCTAATGACTATTTTACAATTTATCTAAAATAAATGTCTGATATAAAACAAATAATAGCAAGGGGGGAAAAATGCTATTGCAAAATTACTATGAAAACATAAAAGCCTTAAACAACTAATGTGTTAGAAATCTGTTGTGTTCATCTGAGCTCATTTTCACCAATTCCATTGTATGAAACCTTGTATTGTATTATCACATAACTGAAGTTAATGAAATGTTTTATGTGTTGGGTATCTACACACTATATTACACATAATGCTAACTCATTAGAGCACCATAATCATCATAGAGAGGTATTGCATGTTGTATTCATATTCTGTCCCAAATTCCTGTATTATTTGCTGCAGATGCATATACCCAAACGTGCATATACATAAACACTGAATTATGTCTACATTATGTAAATTCTGTTTGTTTCCAGGCCCAAACGGTGCCCACTCAACAAAGGGTGGAGTTGGACGAAATGAGTCTGAACGCAAAGGGAGAGACTCTTACACTCATCCCACTGCTAACCAATCAGATAACAGGAGGAAGAGGCCTCACCACTCCAGCCCTGAAAACACACCTCCACAAACAAGGAGACTCGAGGTGTTTCGGCATAGAGAGGACAGCCTGTCAGGCTCCTCTGACTCTGCCAGTGACAGTGAAGCTGAAGAAGAGGAAGAGGAGGATAAGGAAGAGGAATGGGAGCACAATGGCAACAGCAAGAGACTGAAGACGAATGCTGGAGCCTCTAAGAAAAATAGTGAGACGGGGAAAGTCCGTAATGGCCGCGCTGTAATCCAGCAGCTGAAGAGCGTGGTCACCAACACTGCCAGCTCTAACATTAAAACTGAACAGGAGATGTTAGGTGCTGGAGTTTGTTCAGCCACTGGCGGACGATGGAGCAACGCCCAGTCCACCAGGGGTATTAACGGCAGCAGCCCCTCATCCCAAGATTCCAAGTCAGTCAACACAGAAGCTCCAGCTAAGGGTCTTTTTAGCCCTCCCTCACCCCTCTCAGCTTCACCCCTGCCAAGGGAAGATCGTTTACTCCACGGAAGCCGCACGTCTGATTACGAGCTTCTCCAGAGACTAGCTGCAGGCGGAGCAGCTGGGCGTGTACTGTTCCACCCTCTCGCTCTTGGACCTCCAGGGCCTCAGAGCCTTTATGCTCCAAGCACCATACGCTACGCCCCTCCGGAGCTGCCCACTTCCCATGCAGAAGGGCCCCGCCTGGATCACGCACCCAAATCACCCACTTTCTTTCCACATCTGCAGAGAATTGCCGCTCTACCACCCTTCAGCGGTTTCTCTCCTTCAGAGACTCCCTTTGCTTCATCCCTTACCTTCTGCATGAACGGACTGAGAGGAGCGGCAGGGACAGACGAGGACTGAGAAAATACAGACTGTAAATACGAGAGAGAAGAAAGAGATAGGTAGCACAACACTTTAAATATACTGAAGGAACTGAGAGGGAAGGGGTGCAGGCTTGCCATACAGTCTTCCCAGCATCCTTTCCGAGTAGCTCATGCGTTTGCACAGGTCTTCCTCTCTCTGGTTATGCAGGAAAAGCCATAATGTACAAATGGAGTTCATCATACAGACATGTTCATATGAAACTCCAGAAGGGGTGAAATATTTACATTAATTAAAAGAAACGGACCTTTTAGTGCAACGGCATATCAGGACATAATGCCAAGCAAGAAAAATAAACCCTAGGCTGAAATAAGAAAGCACAGTCCCTTCACGGAGTAAACACAAATAAGCCTCTTTTACAGTTTACTTGTTTGTTTGTTTTTTACAAAAAACATGCAGTATTAGTCTCTTATTCATAAGCATACAGGAAATGAATAACTTCAGACAGTGCAACCATATTTAAAATATTTGGTATTTAAAGACTACATACATGCAAGGCTTGAAAGCCCTATACACATATTGTGAATAAATTTACTGTCATGAAATTTAACTAACTTCTTATAAGGATTTAGGGTCAATTGGGTGGGAGGGTGAAACCACCGTCTTTCATCATCATCATGTCCAAGCACTTACATTCAAGCGTCTGGCTTTGAATATATAGCACTTCATTAATTTCCATTTTTCCCTACTGTATGAAAAAGATGATGTTGATACAGCTGTGGTCAATAAAAAGTACTTTTTATATCAAACTGAAAAAAAAAATCAAAGAACATAAAGATGTGATCACTGGAAAGGGAAAATGCCCAAGTGGTCCTTAAAGTTAAAGCAGATAAATGCATACTACACTGTTCAACTGATGTTTTGTGTGCAGATTATTTACTAACAAAAGGGACATGAAAAATCCTATCATTTTTATGTGTTTGTGCCAAAAGAATCACTTTTAAATGTAAATGGCCATAAGTTTTCAATCTGAAGGACAAGCCTTTTGTGTTTTAAAATATTAGTGCACATATGTTGTGAGCAAGTGAGCGAGCCAGTGAATCACTGATTGAAAAAGTGAGTCGACGAGTGATTGCGTGATTGAGTGATTTTGTGTGTGTGTGTGTGTGTGTGTGTGTGTGTGTGTGTGTGTGTGTGTGTATTATAGCGAGGGCAGACACATTTGTTTTATGTTTCATGAGATTGTGGTCTCTTTAACTTTTTCCATCACTGTGAATCTAACCTTTTTATGTTGAAATGTTTGTGAAAACAATGATATCAACATTAAATGAAAATAAAAATCTGTAAAGATTATTGTAATGATAATACAGATGACAGATAATAAACTCTATTCCTGTAGTGGAGTGCTTTTTCCCCCTCTTTAGGTTTTAATAAATCTATAAGTTCCTGTTAATGGAATAATCTCTAGCTGTCCTGAAAGCTATATTTTGTTGAGCTGAGCATCTGTATAAAGATTTTACCCAGAAATTGTCTTTACACTCTAATTAATGACCAAAGGAAGGTAAAAAAAAATAAATAAAAAAAATTATATATATATAATTTAATATATAATATATATATATATATTTTTTTTTTTTATCATGTGACACCATCAAGTTGCCCACATAAACAGTGTTAGGTCTGATGAGTTTGAGGTCTCTGGCAAACTGAAATGACTCCATGCTATTTTTCTCAACAAAGATTCTACAACACTGCCAGCCATGGAATCACATCAAGATCCAAAATACATACAGTACTGCTTTCCCATCCTGTCTTTACCCCTCAGTTAATTGACTTGTTTTCTTAGCCATCATTCTGGGTTCATCCAAATGTTGCTTTAGTTGATAATTTTTTTTTTTTTTTTTAAACTTATGTATCTCCCTTGTTGCCATAGCAACAGGTAGATTAGGTAGAAGCTATCTCCAAACAAACAGACAAGCAACAAATTAAAGAGTAAGAATACCTGCAAATCAATTGAAAGCTATTTTGGCTGGTCACCTTTATCCCAGTTATTCAAATGGAAGTGGTGTTTTTCCAGTGTGAAGGATGTTAAGCATCACTAAATAATTTGATGAGTTTGAAAATTATACAAATTATATGCTATGGTCTTCACAGTCACCAGATCTAAAACCAACTGAACACCTATAAGACATTTTGAAGCGATGTGCTAGAGAGCACTTTTTATTTCTAAGCACAAACTGGGAAATTCTATTTAGTAAGATATGTTTATCCCTCCAGTACATTTCAAGAGTCTTACAGCATCTGTGCCAGATTTAGGCTCTTTTCACATCTCTGTGTGTTGGAATGTCCTTATGAAGATGTAGCTATAATCTGAAAACTAATATCTGAAGGTTACCTGGATTGTAGAGGTGAAGAGCTTCCTTTACAAATACTACTTAATGAAAATAATAATAATTTAAAGTTTCAAAAGCATGAAGAATTTCTCAGGTAGTCAGATTTGTTAGAAAACATTTAACCTTTCACCCAATATCATCCAGGACATGCCAAGACCATTTTAGTTAATCAAATGTACACTGAGTGAAGTGACAAAGTGGTTCAGCTGGGTCTAACTCCAGTCATACAGCTCATGTTTGTCATTTCATCATCCTCTTCATGAGCGCAGCGATCTGAGCAGCACTAGTGGTAATCTGCATATAGATTTATAACTCACAGCTTTGAAGCTTGAGCGGTTAGAAGCCTGCTGTCAAAGTAACGGGCCGCAGGGTCGAGACAAAAGGCGGACGGAGTGATTGAAACTGCGAGTTATGGCAGCGCTGTTGTGTTGTTTCAAGGAACCCCAGGGAGGGGCTATGACATTGAAGACGGGTTAAGTCCTGTTTTACATTCAAGTGGCAGGCCCCAGTTCATTAGTGTGAGGATCATTCCCTCCTGACGACTAAAGGAATTGCATACTAAAGAAGTAGAGTTGTTGGGTAGAAAAGGCGAACAACGTGTCGCCCTGTGTGTGCATACAATAGCCAGTGTCAGTGAATTCCTTCAGAAGAGCATCCACCTCTCTCACTCAATGGCAATCCACAATTGACATGATCAATAGGGGAAAGATGTCTTTGCTGTGTTTATGTCTTCATTTTGTCCTCTCAAAGTTTCAAAGTGAGCCTTAATTTCTCTTTTCATGAGACATTCAGGTTCTACCAGACTCCAGCTGCAGACCTTCAGATCTTTTATGAACTCTGGTCAGGTACAGCTGTGAGTGCGAGGTCTGGCCAGAGCGTGTGTTTGGGTGCTTTGCCCTTTAGCCGTGTGGAGGCCCTCACAGACACTCTGCATGTCAAACAGAGCTGCGCAGTCAGATGCAGCCAAGGGAGGGGTAGAAAGAGAAAGGGAGATATAAGAAGACAAGGCTACAGGCCCAATGCTGCACTGAGACACTCCCAGAATTAGTAACGAACCAACTGCGCCAAAAGCAAGAAATGGAACTTAAACTGGGAAAGAGGCAAAAGGTGCAGATTAACGAAATGTCACTTATGTGCTTGATTGAAGTCTGGTAAGATAAACTGAAGCTAAAGTAACACTACAGATTGTGGTGTGACCAGGTCCAGAGGACACTGCATGTCTAGAGATAAGCTTTGCAGCATGGGCTATGGCAGGCAATGTAAAAAAAAAATATTTTCAAAGGCAATGATGAACTTTAAATGCTTATTAAATGCTTATGAGGCCTGGATTGTGTGATAAACATTAGATATCAACTTTAAAAGAGGAAAGAAAAAAAACAATAAACACCAGATATCAACTTTGAAAGAGGAAAAAAATACAGAAGAGAATTTGTGAAAGGCCAAGCTCAATCCTTACTACTTTCATATAAAACAAAGCATCAACAAGGTTTTCTCTCATACTAATCATCTGTCATTTCCACTTTAACAAGTCATCAGGAACGATGAGACAATCACACTTGCCCTGTTCACTCTATATTCCCATTTATGTACATATTCATAGCCTCATTATGTACTGCAAATAGCACTGAAGGTCATGCATCACCAGTTTGTAATCCCATGATGACCAAAAATGCAAAAAAACAATGAATGTCATTGGCAATCTAGTAAAAAAATATAAAAATACGAGCTGAATTTATGTCTTTTATATTCTGCTATCGATGAATCTGTTCCCCAAAAATTCACAAAAAGCTTTTTAAGCAATCGCTAGTGAATTGGTGAATCAAACCTTAACCATAAGCTCTGTTCCATGCTGTGCCTATACACTTACACTACATGACATGCAAAATAAACAGATATATAAACATGCAAACCAACTTCAGAAACAGTTGGATAACTGATTGAATCCACACAAATTGCCTCGATATGTAGACTGACACAGAGGTTAATTTCTCAATTCTTTGTCAAAAAGTTCAAGATATCAGAGAAGAACTTCACCTTGAGGCACTAGCTACATCGCTGTGTATTTTTCTATATTATATTTTCTATAAAATGTATAATAGAAAATGTATTAATATTATACAGTTTTAAATTCAGTCAAGACTCAATGTTTTAAGGAACATTGAAATAAGATTTCTAGACATATTATCAAAGTTTAACATTTTTTATGATGAATATATATTTAGAGCCATTTTTTTTTTTATCTGACTGGCTTTGTTGCACCTAAACCCCAAAAGTTAATTTTACAAAGAAGGAAATCTTTAAATGATCCTGGATGTTCAATAAGTAGCAGAGCACACGGCATCAACTGTGGAAAAATATTCCTGTTATTTAATATGATCTAAACAGCATGCATTGAGAACATTACATAATCATACTCTGAACTTAAGTACTGTATATACAACATATGAACTGTTCTGCAGTCAATGTTACCAGGCAAAAAAAAAAAAAACCCTCAAAGCCCTACTGCCCTTCCAGCAGGAAGGTAATAAAGCTACGTACATAATTACTCTAGACTGAATATAAACCAAAGAGGTACAACACTGTGGTAATGTATTATATAAAGGCTGAATCGAAAGCCCACGCTCATGAAAGACTGACAAAAGGTTCGACCACTGTGTTTTGTCAGAGCAGGCTGTGTCACTTCCATTAATATAGAGCTAATTGAATTAAATAAATTCAGCTCAGAGGAATTAAATTAACGGTTTGAAACAGTGTATAAAACGTACTGGTGAGCGTCAAACCTCAAGGTCAACTTCACCGGAAAACGTCTGCTTAAACAACACAATGAACACTTCAAGTTAATGTGATAGGGCTTTGGATTGAAACAGCACAGTGTTGTTTAATTTCTCTCCACCTGTGTTGTGTGTTTTATATCAGATGAAAACAAGCATGTACAAATATTGAAACCACGCACAAAATAATGATAAAAATCTCAATCATGTGTGTATATATACACACAAAACTATGTTAACACAAATATCCGATTCCAAATCATGTTATTCCTGAATAAGGAGAAACTGTAAAGATTCAATTTCCTGTTCAATAAAAGATTCCACATTTATCGCCTCATCTACTGATGGAAACACATCGTTAATTCCATGCTGTAAAGAATTCTATGTTTTCAACAAGAAATGAGTTCTCACTTTGATTATCAGCTTCATCCACATCAGTCTCTGTCTCATCGCCTGAGGTTAGAAATCATTCAATTGTGGCTTTTATACACAAGCCTCATCATCGTCTCTTCACTCGACTGATCTCTGCTCATGATAACTTCAGTGGGGAAATAATCACTGATTAATCCAGTCAGTCCCGAGTTCTAGACTAACTTTCTTTTTACTGTTCACATGCAAGCGCTTCTTGGTGTTGTGGCAAAGCTGCTATGTGATTACAGAATAAGACTTGTCTTAAGATGCTCTCATGTCCATTTCGCTATGGCAGGCAGCTATACAACAGTCTGACGGCTTTACTTCAGAATTTACCTTCAGTATATATATATATATATAATTTGATTTGATTTGATTTTGATTTGATATATATATATATATACTCACTCCTGAAACAGATAACGTCTGCTCTGCACTATTTTCTTAAAAGGTAACTTGCAATGTATGCCTTGTTTGAGCAGATCGAGTGGAGTCAGATGGCAGAAAAGGGAAGTTTTGTCTGTCAATAGCCAATGCAGAGCACTTTAAGGAAGCCCATCTCTCATCCAAAACCTGCTGAAAGCCTAGAGGCCTTTTTTTAAACAATCCAACAGCAGTAATTATGCAACTGCTTTAGAAACTAAAAACATAAAACGAAGGGATATTCCTTTAAGTGGAGTATTTCCTATTACATTTTAAGTGCTTCACATAGATATAAAAGCACCTTAGAACATTTGTTCACACACACACACATATATACATTTATCTGCTTATGTTTACATATAAACAGATAAATGTATCTATTTTGAAAAGAAAAAAAAGGATTCAGGACCTTGATCCTTGTAAAACCAGATCAAGGCCAAAGACCAGTTTATAGTTTAACCAAAAATAGTATAACGTCCCCATTCTGTCCAACATGAAAATAAACTCTATTACCACTTAAGTTATGTTTTGTCTTTTAATATTTAGGGACCGGATGAAAACTCTGATCCTAGCGTGGAGTTCCAGGGCACTGGAGTCTCTTCATCCTACTTTTCCTGGCCTCTCTCGCTCGAGTGGTGTCGGTCTCGGCGAGCCTTACATTCTGCACACTCGCCTCCGTCCTCACCACCTTCCTCCTCTTCGTCCTCATCGTGAATTATTTCCACCTCAAGGCGGCCGATGTAGAGAGAGACAGCACACAGCCAGAAGAGGGCAGCACTGGACACCACGGCTGTGTGGAGCAGCACGGTTGGCAGAGAGAGCAGCATAATTCTCCTCAGAGACAGCAAACTGGCTATGTAGGAAGCTCCGCCAAATGACACGCACACTCCACCCAGGATGAAAAAAGCTTTAGTAAATAAATAAAAATACAAAAAATACAAATTAAATTTCTACAATACAAAGCTACAGATTAATTTTTTTCATTTGTCAAAGTTGTAAGCAACATAATGATAATACAGTAAGAATCTTTTTCATATTTAGCCCTGGTAACTTTTTACATTATAACAGCTACTTCTGTGAGGGACACTCAGGTTTATGTCCATAACATGTCAACATCAATTTACAAAAAATAAATCAAAGGAAAAAAAATTTGGTAGAATTGTTATGATAAAGCTTAGTAAAGAGGCATTTACTGAAAAGTTATGGAAGGAGTCTCCAGTGTCAGTGCTTTGTAACACTTGGTATATTTTCCTTTTAAACTCACTCTGCCCTAGATGAAAGGCTTTTCATTTCCTCAATTAAATAAGCTCCTTTTTTTTTACTTTTTTAATGTCGAGAGAGAAAAAAATGTCAGTAAGACAAAAGAAAAGGAAATAAGAAAAAAAGGAAACTGATAAGAAGTACCATATGCTGCTTCTCTTCCCACATCACTCTGCACAAAGGCAATAACTCCGATTCCAGTAGCAAGCAAACCATTTCGGAACCATGACAGGAATCCTGAAACGAAACACAAACTGCTAATGACCTTAATACTATACCCAGCATATAATAACCAGAATAATATGTATGATTTTAAACCAATAACGTTTAAAAAATACTTTCATTAGATGCATTATGCTCATAGTTTTAGCACAAATCAATGCATTTTTTGTTGTGGTTTCAACATGCTGTAAATGTAAATGTTATGGTTTGTATTGGAGCCAACTTCCACACTGGACGACTACAACAGAAAAACTTTCCAAATCTTATCTAATAACATGCCAATATAGTGAATCTGCTTTATTTCTGAAGCAGGCACTTAAAAAGAGAATTAAAATACATAATTACATACATAAATGGACTGAACAAAAACTCGGTAGTTTATTAATAGACAATTGTAAACATTACAAACTGTACCAATAATACAACACGGGTTATGTGAGACAGTTCATTTACCTGTTTCATGTGACTTTCTCAGCATCTGTGAAAAAGCAAAGAAAAAGAGTTAATAAATTAAAAAAAAAATTAAAAAATAAAAAAACCACACCCATAAAACTCGTCTTCGTTTTATTACCCTTCCATGTAAAACGGATGACAAACACTCGTATTGACTTTTTTTGTTTGTTTTTTACCAGTACCTCCAAGAGGAATGTTACATAGTAACAGACCTTATTTAACGTTAAGTGAAATTAAATACATACACTAATAAAGCACCATAGTATACAACCAGGTTTTTGCATGTAGAGTAATCTGCCGGTTTATCGTGGAATTGCATTTGCCACATAATTAATTTGTTTCACTGATTTTCCCCGTCTGTCACGGATAGACCGACAAACTTACCGGGAATTGTTTTTATAGAGTTTTATGTTGAAATAATACAATTTATTAATAACAATAAAATTATTCATTATAAAATGAAGTAAAACGTTAATACAGTACAGTACTGTATACTTAAAATAGCATTTTTAGGGTGGCGTCCGTTTATCGCGGTTTTTCATTTATCGCGGGCGGTTTTGGAACGTAACTACCGTGATAAACGGGGATTACTGTATATTAAGAGGGTTTTTTTTGCCTTTTTAATGGATCAGTGAACAGAAATACAGAGCCTAGTCTTTTATCGTTTTGAGACACATGAATGTATCTTTCGTTGTATGCAACAAACTAGTTAAAAGTTCTGTGGACAGAGGAGACTGATTTTCTGACATTTATGGCTCTAACATAAGAACTTATATAAGATGGAGTACAGGAGAGATGCTAGCAGACTGCATCACACCCACAGCCAAACCCTAAGGTGAAGCTTAATGTTTTTGGGTTGTTTTGAAGCAGACTTTTTACAGGTGAAAGAAATATTGAACCATCATGGTTACCATTTCCTACTTACAACAGGCAGTTCTGTCCAGACTGCAGCTAATTAGAACCAACTTAATTATACAAACTTAAATAAGTAGAGAAACAGACAGACAGACAGACAGACAGACAGACAGACAGACAGACAGACAGACAGACAGACAGCTATGTAGGTAGACGGACAGACAGATAGATAGCTATGTAAGTACACACACACACACACACACACACACACACACACACACACAAACACAGACAGCTATTTAGGTAGACAGACAAAGAGCTAGCAATGTAGGTAGACAGAAAGACAGACAGACAGACAGACAGACAGCTATGTAGGTAGACAGAAAGACAGACAGAAAGCTATGTAGGTAGACAGACAGACAGACAGACAGACAGACAGACAGACAGACAGACAGACAGACAGACAGACAGACAGACAGACAGACAGAGAGCTAGCTATGTAGATAGACAGACAGACAACTAGCTATATAGGTAGACGGACAGACAGACAGATAGCTATGTAAGTACACACACACGCACACACACACAGACAGACAGACAGACAGACAGAAAGACAGACAGACAGACATGTAGGTAGACGGACAGACAGACAGATAGCTATTTAGGTAGACAGACAGACAGCTAGCTATGTAGATAGGCAGAAAGACAGACAGATAGCTATGTAGGTAGGTAGGTAGGTAGGTAGACAGACAGGCAGACAGACAGGCAGACAGACAGCTATGTAGGTTGATGGACAGACAGACAGATAGCTATGTAGGTAGACAGACAGCTAGCTATGTAGGTAGACGGACAGACAGACAGCTAGCTATGTAGGTAGACAGACAGACAGCTAGCTATGTAGGTAGACGGACAGACAGCTAGCTATGTAGGTAGACGGACAGACAGACAGCTAGCTATGTAGGTAGACGGACAGACAGACAGCTAGCTATGTAGGTAGACGGACAGACAGACAGCTAGCTATGTAGGTAGACGGACAGACAGACAGCTAGCTATGTACAGTACAGACCAAAAGTTTGGACACACCTCCTCATTCAAAGAGTTTTCTTTATTTTCATGACTATGAAAATTGTAGCGTCACACTGAAGGCATCAAGGGCTATTTGACCAAGAAGGAGAGTGATGGGGTGCTGCGCCAGATGACCTGGCCTAAACAGTCACCGGACCTGAACCCAATCGAGATGGTTTAGGGGTGAGCTGGACCGCAGAGTGAAGGCAAAAGGGCCAACAAGTGCCAAGCATCTCTCGGGGAACTCCTTCAAGACTGTTGGAAGACCATTTCAGGTGACTACCTCTTGAAGCTCATCAAGAGAATGCCAAGAGTGTGCAAAGCAGTAATCAAAGCAAAAGGTGGCTACTTTGAAGAACCTAGAATATGACATTTTTCAGTTGTTTCACACTTTTTTGTTATGTATATAATTCCATATATAATTCCACATGTGTGGAATTCATAGTTGTGATGCCTTCAGTGTGAATCTACAATTTTCATAGTCATGAAAATAAAGAAAACTCTTTGAATGAGAAGGTGTGTCCAAACTTTTGGTCTGTACTGTAGGTAGACGGACAAACAGACAGACAGCTATATAGGTAGACAGACAGACAGACAGAGAGCTATGTAGGAATACAGACAGACAGACAGACAGAGAGCTATGTAGACAGACAGACAGACAGACAGACAGACAGACAGACAGACAGACAGACAGACAGACAGAGAGCTATGTAGGTATACAGACAGACAAACAGACAGACAGCTATGTAGGTAGACAGACAGACAGACAGAGAGCTATGTAGGAATACAGACAGACAGACAGACAGACAGACAGACAGACAGACAGACAGACAGACAGACAGCTATGTAGACAGACAGACAGAGAGCTATGTAGGTATACAGACAGACAGACAGACAGACAGAGAGCTATGTAGGTATACAGACAGACAGAGAGCTATGTAGGTATACAGACAGACAGACAGACAGACAGACAGACAGACAGAGAGCTATGTAGGTATACAGACAGACAAGACAGAGAGCTATGTAGGTATACAGACAGACAGAGACAGAGAGCTAGCTAGCTATGTAGGTATACAGACAGACAGAGAGCTAGCTAGCTATGTAGGTATACAGACAGAGAGCTATGTAGGTATACAGACAGAGACAGAGAGCTATGTAGGTATACAGACAGAGACAGAAAACTATGTAGGTATACAGACAGACAGAGAGCTAGCTAGCTATGTAGGTATACAGACAGACCGACAGGTAGGTAGGTAAATAAGATAAACAGTAAACAAACGAGTAATGTGAGAAAGCCACACAGACAGAGACAGAGAGCTATGTAGGTATACAGACAGAGACAGAAAACTATGTAGGTATACAGACAGACAGAGAGCTAGCTAGCTATGTAGGTATACAGACAGACCGACAGGTAGGTAGGTAAATAAGATAAACAGTAAACAAACGAGTAATGTGAGAAAGCCACCCCTTTAAACTGTGTGTAAACTAGAAGGCGTCATCAGTACAGTAATAATGCAGCATACCTGCTGTTCCACATTAATTATTACAGCAGTACGCAGATCAGTCTAATACTCCAAAACGCAGACCCCACGCGCCTCTAGCCGGTCAAAACCAGGAGCAAATACCAAACTTTAACCCCTCACAGATGCAGGAAGTAGAAATAAATATTGAATATGGAAAAGAAAATCTATCTGTGCAAAGCACTCATTTACAAAGCTGTGTATACCAGCGCATCCGCTTTGTCCAATTCAGTCAGGTGCTGGTGTTCCAGTGGACGTGTTTTCCCCCAAGCTCCTTTCTCCGACAGCCAGCGACTCGGTGCTCGGTTGATCCGCCGCCCGGGACTCAGCACAAGCTGCGCCCCGGTGATCCTCATCATCCCGCGACACAGGGGAGACACGGTCCGATACAACCGCACTCCCGACAACCAGCTCAGAGACGCCATGACTGACCAAAGCACCACCTTACTGCCGCCTCTGACCTTTTCGCTTTCCAACGACTCCGTTCAAGAGGCGCTGCCTGTCTGTGTAAGACAACTGAAACACAAACAGCGCCACCTACAGTTCATGGGTTTATCTGATTTATATAAACAAAACAATTCTATATTATATTATATACACTTACATGTCTTTATTTATTTTTTAATTAAACTTTTTTATTAAAGCCAAATACTAAATATTTTCCAGGTTGTTACATTTTTAGCTGCATTTTCTCCATAAGCACCATATTATTGAATATATTATTGAACCTCTTATTTCCTAATTCATAACTAAACCTATATTATTGATAGAAATCATTTATTTGTATACTTTACTCCAAACTCCATTAACTACATATTGTTATTATCATTATTTCTTTCTTCTTTGTTTCTAAAAACTTTACAGATTTAACTTTCTGAGATTCTGTTGATCAATTACAAGATTTATCCTTCAATTGAGGTCATATAATGTGTTTAAATATATATATTACTTATATATTTTTTATATTTTATCACAAAACACACACAATGCATAAAATTATGCAGGTCGAAAGCTTAAAAAAAATCAGAATGGAGAACATGTTTGATCTTTGTGATTGTTGTTGTTGATGGATACAGAGTGTAAAGTTGATAACCATCCACAGGAATCTCATGGATCTTAAGATTGTTCCTGAGGAACCATTGATGCTGCAGGCAAGTCCAGGGTTTCAGGATGAATCAGGCAAATCCAGGAAGGGACAGGATCACTGGCATATGAAGAGCATGTTCGACTCAACAGAGATATATATATATATATATATATATATATATATATATATATATATATATATATATATATATATATATATATATATATATATATATATATAGAGAGAGAGAGAGAGAGAGAGAGAGAGAGAGCTGCCAGGAAGGATTTAGTAACTCATATAATAATTTTTGTATATCCCTTTGCAGAATGTATCTCCGGATGCACAAAATATTAAACCCTAAGGTAGATGACTATGACAGAAGATTTAAAAAATCTAGTTTTTTAATTGTCTTGATTGTAAATGAGTTACATTACATCCTATTAAAGTGAATGTATAGGGCGAAGTTTCTAAACTTAATGCGTAATTTAACAATGTGTCCACAAGGTGGCACTGTATACCAGCTAAACCAAATAAGCACGAGCAAAGAAATGTATGGCGTATATAGACATAAAACTACACACGTGACCTATTCATACTACTAGAAAAGGTGGTTTCTGTTGTTTTTTTCATGCAAATAAACGAATTGTGGAATAATACATATTTAATACATGTATACATAATGCATTTTGTCTAAATGACAAGATTTTATTCAAGTAAGAAAATCAGACCAAAAAATTCCCTATATTAAATGTCACAAAATGTATTACTAATTTATATCTTTTTGTTTCGACTTTGTAAAAAATTGTAAAACTTTTATATAGATACAATTTATTAATCAAAATATGTATAAAAATGTATTATTCAAATGGATTTTTAAGTATAAATCCATACTTCTATTTCAAACAGCCTTGAAGTCGTGATGAATTTCAGATATTAAATTATTAACAGAGCAGCTTTTATTTTGCACTCTTTGATTAAATGCAATAAAACGTTAACAGTCATTATTCATTATTAACCATTTTAATAGTTTAATAATACATTGTTCAATATTTTGTCTGATACTATCTAAAATGTAACCTTGCAAAATAAAGAAAGAAAATCTATCCTATCGGCAAATTCACAAAAATATCAGATATATTCAACATCTCCTCAAACAAAGGTATTGTTAAAAAAAAAAAAATGTCCCTGAAAATATTTCTCTTAAATGTACTAATAAAATATCAAAGCTCAAGCGACAAATGCTTATTAAAGATTTTTTTTTTTTACTTTTGACCACTGAAACATAAATAATTTTAGCCTTGCTTCCTCATTATAATATCCACAATTTTATTTATACCTTCTTATAATCCTGACTAATAAGAGTGGAAACAAATTAAAGTTTGTCTGAAAAATATTTTTGTTTGATGTTTTCTTTTCTCTCTTTTTTTTTAATAACCCCACCCAAAAAAAAAAAAAATCTGAAATGTTGTATGATGGCCTGCACTCATGCATCATAATGTTTTTCTTTTTCTTTCTTGTTTCACTTTTCTTCATTTATTTTAAAGCAATAAACTGATACACAAGTGAGAAATATCTAAATTCTAATAAAATCGAAATATTTGTTTCATTAAGCAGAAATATATAAATAATATAAATAATAATATAATAAAATACAAATAATATAAAAATATAAAAATGAAGAAAGGAGACAGAAATGTTTATATATAACATTTCTGTCTCTTGTCTTCATTTGAATTTAAACAGTGCTTTTCACCTCTTATTTGGTCATTTGTGTTATGAAGTAAAGGTCACATAAACACACGTTAGACTGATGGTTTATCACTGTTCATCCACAGGTCACATTCCTATCTGCACACTACAGTTGACCCTAGGTAAGTTGAAAAAGAAAAAGAAAAAAAAGAGAAGAAAGAAAGAAAGAAAGAAAGAAAGAAAGAAAGAAAGAAAGAAAGAAAGAAAGAAAGAAAGAAAGAAAGAAAGAAAGAAAGAAAGAGGCGATTTTGGTGTATATGTGTTGTTTTCAAAAATAGAGATAGCATAGGAAATGTGTCATTGTTAACCTTCCTATTTATGCATGGTTAAAAAAACATGGATTTTGTAGCCACGTGTGTTTTAGTAAATGTGTGTATGTGAGACTGACTGCAAAGAGAGAAAGAGAGCGAGTGCACGAGCGAACAAACCTCTGAACATGTGTTTTTGTGTGTGTTTTGTGTTTTTTTAGGTGGTTTTTAGTGTGTGGCTTCTTCCTGCCTGCTGCTCTGTACTAAAGCCCTTTGTCTCTGTCAAATTCTTGGCAAACTTTGGCCACCATTCCTGTCCTACCTGATGGTCCTTTAGCATGAGGAGTGCAGGGAGGAAGTCAAGGAGTCATGGGAATTCAGCTAGTGTGTGTGTGAAGTGTGTGAAGGAAAAGAATACACATCTTTGATGTGTAGAGCTGTGTAACTCCCAAGTCTTATTCGACATTGTCACGCCATAGTGCAGGCCAATCACAAAGTACACAATGCATCTTTGGGCTCTACTTTTTTGTGCTTATGCAACCAAAAAAAACATTTCACCCATTTTTGTTATCTTTGTTATAGGCCTGATTGTGCTTATGCATTTTAATATACACTCTGCAGTGTGTCTCATTTTTTTATTTCTTTATTTGCTATATATAAATTACAGTAAAATTCTTTACATATCCCAGGTCACAAAGCAGGATTAGTTATGATACAGAACCACTGCAGAAAATAGGGTTAAGGGTCATTAAAGGTACCTTAAAGGTAAAACAGTGGCAGTTTGTCAGTACTTGGGCTTGAGCCCCCAATCTTCTGAACACCAACCCAGAGCCTTAACCTCTGAATCACCATACTAAACTTTAAGCTCTCCTAACTGATCAAGCTAAGCCCAAAATATAACTATGATCATGTTCACATCACTAGATGTTTTAATTTCATCTTACAATCATTTATTAATGTGGATAATGTGGATGGTGTGGAGGGAAGAAATAAAGTTAAATGACGTGTAAGCACTGTAAAGTGACCACATGGGGTTTATTCCTGTCTTAAGAACAGTATGTGCACTCGTCACTGTCTGCGCTCTCTCTCTCTCTCTCTCTCTCTCTCTCTCTCTCTCTCTCTCTCTCTCTCTCTCTCTCTCGCTCTTAGAGTAACTTCTCTCCAGTCTCTGCACATGCCCTTTCGGTTACTTAACCAACACATAGCTGAAAGAAAAAAAAACAGTCATTATACAAATTCAATTATGATCTATTATTGTTAAGAATGTTATATATGGTCACAAGCTGCTGCTGCTTTGCTGAGGAAGTTTTGTTTATATTCAGACTCCATGTTCACCCAGGGTTTCTCACACATATTCAACATTTTCAAGGGCAACATTGAATAAGATCTCAAATATGGGAAAGTACATCGGGTGAACAGGCATAGCCAACACACAGTGACACTTACACACACTCTCACAGACATAGTCAGCATGATGAAGGACCAGGAAATTTCCACTCACTGTCAGTGCTCAGACCGGATAAGAAAAAACACTTCCTGTTTTTTGACACATTCCAGAAGCCGAACCTCCTGCTGCACGCTACAGCTAAGACAAGCAATGTTTCACTCATCTAGAACTATCGCTACTCTGATTCATCATTCTAAGAGTTACAAAACCTCTCAGTCTATGACTGCTGTAGGGAATTATTTCTCTTATTTCCATCAAGCAAAGCACCTGGTGATTTACAATCTCTGCAGTGCATATTTATGAACTTGATGATCTCTTGAAGCGAATAAAAATTTGAATATAAACTGCTTGAGTGCAGCTCGGTGTGAGCTTCATTGCTCAGTTACCCATCGACTGTCTTGTAGCCATAACAACTGTGTAAAACATTTCCATACATTTACACTGATCAAAGAAAATGTTTACTAAGTCCAATTACTGTTCATTTAAATTATCTTTAATACATAGGATTTGTCATTTTCTTTTCTTTTTTTTTATCAATAATATATGAGAATATGAGAATTTATGCATTTTCTTTCACATTTGTATGAAAAAAAGCTCTTGAAAAACAATCAGTAGGTTGTCTCACAGATAAAAAAAACTCAAATTCCTCTAAGATTTATCTCAAGTTCATCTCTTCTCGGCTATGTCTATCATCTGAAAACACGAGGTAAACAACACTACATTCAAAACAGGCGAACAGATTCGATTCTATTTAAATGTTCCTGGCTCATTTAACCCAGGCCTTTACAGAATAACATTGAATATGATTTATGTAGTTTTTTTTCTACTTGACTTTCTTTAACTGATCACATTTTGAAATAAAATGTCTCATCTGGCTGACTGAGAGATTTTGCTTGTACATCCTGCATCTTAGACTATTATTTATTCCATTTTGTAGTTCTGATTATGACCTTTTTTTGCCCAAAGTCTTGAACAGGCAGTGAAAATGGAACATTCTCAACAATTAAACTGAATTAATGCAAATGAATGTGCACTTCCACAACATACGTGTGAACTCCATTTCCTTATTTACACACACTAATGATTTACAAAAACCCCACCTTTTTAAATGAAATAAAAACTTTTGAAGCATCATACAATGTAAGGCACAAAAGTGTACAAATGTATAAGATCTGACATTTTATTTAAATACTGCAAACTGAGAAAAATTAAGCAAATTCTTCTGCTTTATAGTTTTAAAACTATATATTGCATTACTGATCATTTAACAGCAATTATATTTTAATAGGGCATTATCTACAATAAAGTGCTTGTTAATATCCTCTCTTACCATCTGCCATCATCTGATGAACACAGAAAAGCCCGTTCTCTTTCCCAATAAGATGTGTCTAGTTTTTAATCACTATCCAATTCGCTTTTAAGAGTAATTCACTTTAAAGTCAAAACCAGGGTTATTTTTAACCGAAGTTAAATTTTTTCATTGCTTAATGGCATTCTGGCGTCTTTACAAAAGTCTTCACAATAAAATATACACAACAGGAATGCATTTTAATTTGTACTGATACTGATATTACACATATGCACTGCTGGTGGGGAGATTAAATCTGTCTGATCCTGTGACCCTGTTTTATAGATTACGATGCTAAAATCAAGTCATCAAATCTGTTTCAGTTTGTACTGTAGATTCTCTCACTGAGGCTCCAGTGGCTATGGGGGGGAATCTTTGATTTCCACTGAAAAGGGTCTTTATTATCAGTGTACTATTACATTATGATTAACGTTGACCTGTAATTCCATTGAGTTTGCATTTAGAGAAATAAATCAGTCAACAATTTCCTAGATGTGGTCTGCATTTGTTATTTCTTGATTTGTTTAATAAGAGATTGTCAGCTCCCTATATTTAAAGGGTACTCAGTCAAGTGCATTGCCATGAAAACACAGAGCGCCCTTTTAAAGACATGCTAGAACACTTCACTTTGTCTGTGCTTTCTTACAAGAGAAGGCTGTTTAGTTTAGAAGAAAAAAAAAAACTCAGAATAGGCATAGCCATGAAATCATAGCTAACATTCTCACTATAAAACACATCCGTACACATAAAAATCACAGTCAGTGAACCCTGTTTTGACCCTCCTGCTATACACCCTTAAATATGTTCTGCATTATACACCAGGGTGTATTATACCAAGGAACTGACCAAGCTCGGTACCAGCGGTCATAAGGTCCTCTGTTCGTCCAAAACGTCTGGAGTGCAAAGTTCCGCTGTTTTGTTAGGGTATCGGAGGGTGGGTGCAGATCACTGGGGGGGAGAACACTGCTCAAGGTGACCGCTGCTTAACTCCAGCTTATGATTTGGTCTGGATCGAATCGGCCAGTGGCTCATCACTTCCTCTTCTCCTTCCAACAGGTTTAAGCTAGACTACTAAAATGGGTATCTTCTCCAAGAGGAAGTGCTAATTCATATAAGAGCAAAAAAAAATCTGATTTATTACTATACAAAAAAATTGTACTTACAGGTAAGGGCAAAAGTACAGTAGTGATCATTTTGTAATACATTTTGGCAATTTTATTCATATAATATTCTCAAGTTTGAGCTTATCAGTAGTTCCCAAGCTGAATCTGACTGACAGAGTCAGTGCTCCTCCATCAATCCTCTGCATGTAACTCTTCTACCTCCAACAGCCATGACTTCTCAATGAAGTCTATCTGACTGATCAGTCCCAGGCCAACAGGAGTAGGGATATTTAGATGTTTTCTGCATTTTCTTTATGCTTGTCCTGCTCCTTCCCATGAAAATAGTTGTTCAGATAGCAGCATGGCTAGGCACATACATGGAAGGACACAATGGGATGCCTGAGCTGGTGAGGACTTTATTTATTATCCACTTGACTGACCGGCACTTCAACCCCCTTCTGTCCATTAGCTGTGAAGGGAAGAGACATTAATCTAGTTAGCAGAGCATAAAAGAAACTATTACATTCTATCAGGAGAACTTTCTAGCAGAAGTAAATAGTTCCTGTGCATTTCTGAATAGGATCTACACAATTCCTGGATGAGTTTCTGCTTAGAATTTTCACCATAATACAGATACCAGATACATTATGTAAAATTATGTAAATAAAATCAATAAATATTGTTAATATATTAATATTTATATGAAACTACTGTTTATATGAAGCTTTACAATATAAGAAGCAGCCTGTGTAATAGATACTTCAACAAAGGGCAAATATGCTGCAATACAGTTAACATGGCAAAAACCTCTCATTAATTATTGCTTTGCTATATTTTTATATTGAATACATTTTATAAACTGCTTACTGAATAAACACGGGTCTATTTTAAAGTTTTAAATACATTTAGTTGTTCGTGATGTATGATTAGTCAGCAAAAGCAAGTGTTGCTCTTCAGAGAAGAACCTAATATGCAGGAAACAAACAAACTTCTAGAACTAATACAAGATACTAAGATCACACAATGTTTGTTCCCAATCTTAAAATTGTCCAATTCACTAAACATCTGACTGCTGTAGTCTCAAATTCCTGTCAAGGTTGATAAGTGTGAAATCTGATGTAATATTCTGTTATTCCAACTAATTCTTCTTAAGGCTCAACATGCTGGTCATTCAGACATGCTTTTATGCTTATTACCATGTTTGCAAAGAGTCACGATTTGATTTAGTGCAGCCTGCTTATCAGTTCAAACCAGTCTGTCCTTTCTGCCCTGATGTATATAATCAACAAAGTTTTTTCACATGCAGAACTAAGGCTAACTGTAGGTTTTTTTCACACCATTGTATGTAAACTCTATAGACTCAGAAAAATCCCATATCAAACCAAGCCTTGAGGCACCAACAACCATGCCACAGGTAAAGTCAGAGAGATCACAATTAAAGTTCCTGAAAAAGTGGACCTGCGTCGATAAACTCAACAACACTGCAATGCTTTAAAGTGTTTGGAGTAAAAACATACCACAATGTCATTTCTTTGGGTCATTCCAAAAAACTATTCTTCACTGACCTTGGCGCTAACATAATTTAGAAACGAATATAAAGGGTTGCATGGTGGTGTTTTCCAATTATGACATAAAATGCTATATATATATATATATATATATATATATATATATATATATATATATATATATATATATATATATATATATATATAAAATAAAATAAAAAAAACACAGACTTTTAGTTTTATTTATTTTAACAGTCATGAATTTTAAAACTCACCTAGTCTGTACTTTTCCTTAGCTTTGGCTCGCTCTTTGGCGTCAAAGTACCAAACTGTGATGGCGTATCTGTGGCAAAAACAAACAATTGAGATGAGTCTAGGGCTGTAACAATTCCTCAGGTAACTCAAGTAATTCTATTACAAAAATTAATTGAAGCAAATTTTGCCTCAATGCTTCATTTAGTCCATTGAGCTACACATGGAGCACTGCGTTTCCCACGGACCATTATTACTCACGCACCACCCGCTAAACTCTGTAGCACTCTGGACAGGGAACACAAAAAATGCTGCAAAATGAAAAATGGAGGAACGGGGAGAAAACAAGAGAGAAGATTTATACAGAAGTCCATTTCATACAATTTTGCCTAATTCCGAGTTTTTTTTCTCGCCATTCTGACTTTTTTAGCCAATCGGGAAGATGCACCTTCTCTGTAGTGCCAGAAAACTTTACACATTGAACATTGAATAGGGTACAATCAATAGAATCGCATGGAATCAAACTAAGCCTCTGATCCCTAAAGGGAACTCTAACTAACAATCAGCTCTAGAGGAGACGGAACTGAGATGAACTAAGACTGATGATGGTTACTGGTGGATGCACCAAAAATGTTGGATGTTTACCATGAATGAAGTCAGTATTACGGAAAAAAAAAAAAAAAAGTTGGAATTAGGGAAAAAAAAAATTGGGAGGAAATGGGCTTCTATAGGATTTAGGCCAAAGAAAGGGAAAGAAAGTTTCCAATGTTTGGGATCTAGTTGGGAACCAAAACATTAGGAAAACACCATAAAGGTGCAGTAGTCTGAAATGAATTTTTTTTTTTATGATTTTTTTTTTTTTTATGTATAATTTTGTATTTACATTTTGATGTAATATGCCAATTAAATGCACTAAATGGGTTTAGTTTTCACAGATATTCTTGTATGCAATTTTAGCAATAAAAATTTACATTTTTCTAAAAAGGAAACAAGTAACTTGTTTATTTTAGGAGACCCATCTTATTTTCTCTTGTATATTTAGTACTGCTCTATAATAAAGAAAAACTACTTTTATCCGACATATACTAGATGACTAAAATAATCAATAGCAACAGCTCTAGATGAGTCCTGCAATTAAATATGACTACTTGCCAATGAGTAAATGTACATTAAAATATTTTTGCTAATGCTATATAATACTACAAACTTTTCAAAATAAACTTGTACCACAGAGAATAAATGAAGTTTGAAAACCTGGCTTTTATTCAACATTGTAATAATTACACTGCTTTTCTATAGAGATTTCTGCATGGGATATGGGATACTGGGTGTAAACAAGACTGCTTGTGCAGTAAAGAGCTCAATCTGATAATGGTAAAGAGCAGTTTAAAGCAAAGGCTAGATACATATGGAGAGCTACACTGTGACTTAGACTAATTTGTTTATTCCACTCTCTCGTTTGCTGTTGCATGAACTCTACTGTTCACTCAGGAAAAGCGTACTTCCTGTGCCCTGCTTTACCCCCCAGCTGTCACTGTTACAAATGCACGAGACACCTATATTACTTTCAGCCCCCTCCCTACAGTGGTGATGTCTTAAATATAAAAACCTACAGAATTTTACACCACTAAATAAAATAATATATACAGTGGGTACGGAAAGTATTCAGACCCCCTTAAATTTTTCACTCTTTGTTATACTGCAGCCATTTGCTAAAATCATTTATGTTCATTTCTTTTCCTCATGAATGTACACATAGCACCCCATACTGACAGAAAAACACAGAATTGTTGACCTTTTTGCAGATTTATTAAAAAAGAAAAACTGAAATATCACATGGTCCTAAGTATTCAGACCCTTTGCTGTGACACTCATATATTTAACTCAGGTGCTCTCCATTTCTTCTGATCATCCTTGAGATGGTTCTACACCTTCATTTGAGTCCAGAAATTTTTGATTATACTGATTGGACTTGATTAGGAAAGCCACACACCTGTTTATATAAGACCTTCCAGATCACAATGCATGTCAGAGCCAATGAGAATCATTAAGGTCAAAGGAACTGCCTGAAGAGCTCAGAGACAGAATTGTGGCAAGGCACAGATCTGGCCAAGGTTCCAAAAAAATTTTTGCTGCACTTAAGGTTCCTAAGAGCACAGTGGCCTCCATAATCCTCAAATGGAAGACGTTTGGGACGACCAGAACAATTCCTAGAGCTGGCCGACCGGCCAAACTGAGCTATCGGGGGAGAAGAGCCTTGGTAAGAGAGGTAAAGAAGAACCCAAAGATCACTGTGGCTGAGCTCCAGAGATGCAGTCGGGAGATGGGAGAAAGTTGTATAAAGTCAACCATCACTGCAGCCCTTCACCAGTGGGGCTTTATAGCAGAGTGGCCCGACGGAAGCCTCTCCTCAGTGCAGGACACATGAAAACCCGCATGGAGTTCTCCAAGATGGTGAGAAATAAGATTCTCTGGTCTGATGAGACCAAGATAGAACTTTTTGGCCTTAATTCTAAGCGGTATGTGTGGAGAAAACCAGGCACTGCTCATCACCTGTCCAGTACAGTCTCAACAATGAAGCATGGTGGTGGCAGCATCATGCTGTGGGGGTGTTTTTCACCTGCAGGGACAGGACGACTGGTTGCAATCAAGGGAAAGATGAATGCGGCCAAGCACAGGGATATCCTGGACAAAAACCTTCTACACAGTGCTTTGGACCTCAGACTGGGCTGAAGGTTTACCTTCCAACAAGACAATGACCCTAAGCACACAGCTAAAATAACGATGGAGTGGCTTCACAACAACTCTGTGACTGTTCTTGAATGGCCCAGCCAGAGCAATGACTTAAACCCAATTGAGCATCTCTGGAGAGACCTAAAAATAGCTGTCCACCAACGTTTACCGTCCAACCTGACAGAACTGGAGAGGATCTGCAAGGAGGAATGGCAGAGGATCCCTGAATCCAGGTGTGAAAAACTTGTTGCATCCTTCCCAAAAAGACTCCTGGCTGTATTAGATCAAAAGGGGGCTTCTACTAAATACTGAGCAAAGGGTTTGAATACTTAGGACCATGTGATATTTTAGTTTTTCTTTTTTAATAAATCTGCAACAGTGTCAACAATTCTGTGTTTTTCTGTCAATATAGGGTGCTATGTGTACATTAATGAGGAAAAGAAATGAACCTAAATGATTTTAGCAAATGGCTGCAAGATAAAAAAGAGTGAAAAATTTAAGGGGGTCTGAATACTTTCCGTACCCACTGTATATCATATATATTAAATAGAAACTACAGAAACAATGTCTTCTGAATATAAAATTAAACAATTAAATGTAATTGATCTACAATCATTTTGTCCATGTGCAAAGCATAGTGCAATTCTCTCAAAACAGGCTCCACACTAGCACTTTAGATCTTAAACTAGAAATTACTTTTAAAACCGAAAAATAAACTATTTAGTCAAACTATGCAGTTGTGCAACATAATGTACTTGTGCTAATTTCAAATTATTATCTCAACTAAACATAAACTAAACATGTCCCTGGGTTAATGCTCGCTTAGCAAATATCAGCAAAAGACTCTATTTCAGTTTCTAGCAAAGTTCACCAATAAGTTAGAAAATGTCTATTTGTCAATTTGTCAATGTCAAGTTTTACCTTTTGAAACCAATACAAACACTACAGAGTTACGTAACACTTGGCTAACTATTATACTGTGTAAACCAATAGCTTAGATTGCTATCACACTAGATCACATTATACTAACTATTACATAATTTACTTCAGTGGCCCAGATCACTATCCAGCTAGCTAACTTCAAAACAAACTCAACTATTTAAAAAAAAAAAACAGAAGACAAAATATAAACTCACACTTGTTCCTAAAATAACACTGATTCTCCCAGACACTGCTGTATTTACACTTCTACTGTAGGTCATGCATGAAACCAAAACAAAGAGTGTTTTCCGTTTCAGTGAAAACCAAACAAACTTTTTTTCAACTGAAAAAATGCTTTTAGAGAAGGACCAGCTTCATCTTTTTAAAATGTCATTTCTTTTTTGTTTTTCTGGAAGAGTTGACATCCTAGTGTGAAGATTTGCGTGTGCGTGAATTAGCATGCCATGCTTGGCTAGGTAAGAGGTTACGAAGGACTTGTGTCGAGAGGAAGCGTGTGCGTGAGAGCAACAAAACTCTCAGCCGGTCACAGATTACAAGGAAGTCAAAGACGTAAGATTGTGTGTGAGATGTCAAACAGCCCCGATGGTGCTCCCTTTTGACAACACTACCGCATGTTCACAACAGCTAAGCTCACCGAGTAGAGTAGGCCGGTTTCACTTCATGGGGGTTTCGTCTGTCTGACCAGAAAATTAGCAGGCGGTCAAAGAAGGGCTCAATGTTAGCGACAACGTTTCGGCCCTCTGGGTAAATCTGCAATAATCCACCATGGACCTGAACACACAGGCACACGACAAACACACAAACAGATCACACATGCTGATAAGACCCAGAAATCACCAGAGGATTAAAATCAACTTTATAAAACGTGCACTGGTTTATTTGTTGTATATGGATAAAATATTCTCTGATGTTTTTTGTTGTTGTTCAGTAAAACAAACAGGTTTGAGATGAGCAGATAAAAGAAGACAGCGTAATATCATACTGCACCTTCACATCCCAGTTCTTATTCAGATAGTAGATACAGGTAATGCAGCGCCCATCTCCGTTTGGATTATCAACGTGACGCACATATTTCGTGCCGTTGCCAGGGTAACACGCCACCATAGCCTGAGAAGGGAAGCGGAAAGGTCATTCTGAGTAACAGTTGCAGAATACTGTGGGTGAACAAAACACCAACTAAACCTTATTACAATCAAATCTTTTCAGATCCTAAATCATAGTCTTTGGCTGTAAACTGATCTGTATACTGTGCATATACCTACATGTATAGGCATATATAAAAAAAAAACAGGCTTGGATGTGGTCCAGTTCTAAATCATTAAACTTTGCATAATGTAAATGTCTGAACAAAAAGGTTTAAAAAAAAAAAAAAAAGCATTAAACCATTTTAGATTCTATTATTCTCTCTTGAAGAATACTTCATTTAAAAACTAACATTTTTTATAAAAAAAAAAAAAATAACATAAGCTGCATATCGAATTAATCAGATGCCAATTAATTACTCAAATGCAGTTATTTGCCTCCAAGATTATAGTTGTGCATACAGTACATTGTTAAACATTTATGAGCAGAACTGCTGTAAGATATTTTTTTTCACATTCCTTCAAAAGCATGCATCCAAATGTCAGTTTTTGGAGTGCATTTGACTATTAGAGCTTCAGCAGATAAAGTCAAGTCAAGTCACTAGGCTTTTATTGTCATTTCTACTATACACAGTACACAGTAAAAATGAGACAACGTTCCTCCAGAACCCTGGTGCTACACTAAACAACATAGAGCTACAACACACAACATAAAACTACATAAAGGTCATTGAGTGCAAATTGTGCAGACAATAAACAGTACAGACAGACAACACAAGACAGTGTGGGACAATACACAAAACACAAGATAGCACCAACCAGTAAACCTACTGTATACTCTGAATATACAATACTGTGCAAAGAGGACTATAAGGACTATGTGGCATATGGCATAAACCATCATGTTTTGAATTCAGCAAAAAAAAACAATCTGGAGGCAATACCTGAAGAAACCCTCTATCAAAAATGTTCCCCACACACATTTTAGATGTAATTAGGCAATCATGTAAAAAAGAAAAAAAAAAAGCTCACCAGTTTAAAAAAACGACAATATATACATTTATATATATATTTATTAGGGTTGCCAAAATTAATGTTTATGCAAATCAATTTTAACTAAAATAATTTCATTAACGCGCGACTAATGCAGCACGCTTTCTTTTTGATAATATTTAATACAAATATTAAAAAAAAATATATAAAAGAGGCGAAATTAAAAGGCAACACATTTATTCACGTCCTTTCTTTACTCCGATATAAAAAAAATAATGAATTCCACTTTAATTATTTTTAATCACTAAACATTGCCTTCCCAAACCATTCAGCATTGACCTCTCCTCAGCATTGCTTACCATGAACTGAGGGAAAGCAACAGGAACACACATAATTGTTAAATGAGCCAGGTTCTATATTTAACAATTAAAACAACCACGAAAAAAAATTTACATATTACTAAAGAAACATGACATCTCAAAAAGAAATTAATACTTTAATTTAATAAATAATTTTTTTTATTTCAATTGATAGAATTAAAAGAATTAATTTCCAGAGTGTAAAACAATGTAATAAATATGAAATAGTTAATAACAATGAGAGATTTTAAGTGAAATTAATTAATTTAAGGTACATTTAGAACAGATTAAAATGTGGGATTATGTTGCGATTAATCACAAGTTAACTCATGACAATCATGGCATTAATTAATTGTGATTATATACTTTAAATGACTGACATCCCTAATATATATATATATATATATATATATATATATATATATATATATATATATATATATATATATATATATATATATATATATATATATATACACATACATACATACACACACACACACACACACACACACACACACACCACTAATCAAAAATAATCAACAATAATCGATAAAGAAATTCGTCATCAACAGATGACATTATCGATTAGCTGGGCTGCTCGAGTTACGGGTTAGCGTGACGGCAAGACAACACATCCATTTGCGAAATGGCGGAAAGTACACGTCAACCAGCAGCAGGAAAAAGTCATCCAAGGCATGGGAGCATTTTATATTAAATGCTTGTGTGGCATGAAAGTACCACAGTGACGCACAACAACATGAAAAAAAACACACTGGTGCCACGGATAAAGGCGAAACATCAGCACAGTAACTAAAAACCTGTATAATTCTCATCATGTGAAAATAGTATAATTAAATGAAGTGCTATTGTATAAACAATTTGTTTGCTAACTTCAGGACAGTCGCACTGGATCTGTTCTGCTGTGACTCACGAGCATCAGGTTGCACAATCAGCTCGCTCGCAACATTATGATGGTTTAATTTACAACAGTGCACCACATCTAAAAGCAGCTAATAAGCAGTAGATTATTACATTTTTAGTCACTGTTGTGTTTTTTCATCGAATGCGTATGCATTTTTTTATTAAGCATTATGCATTGACTTTTTATTAAGTCTGTTAGCTTGCTGCGATTCTGTGTTTCATTCTCTTTTTATAGCATTAACAGCAGTAACTTATCTGTTATTATATGTTATTTACTGTGGCTTTACTACATTCAAATGCTTGTTTTCAATGTTTGTATATTTAATTTATAAATATATCATATAAATATTATACAAATTCTAATTAATTATATATTATAAATGTGTGCATTTTTGAAATTGTCAAAAAAATGTATTATATTTTATATAGATTTTTTTTAAGCATGGTTACCAACTTTTCATCTGCAAAATACAATACAATTGTAGATTTACACAAATTGCTTTACCTTGCATACTCAAATGCTGTTTTTATTTTTATTTATTTTTTAACAGAAGAAAACAACTCAGCATGAATTAGTTTTATATACTTATAATAAGCAAAACATCAAAAAAAAATTTATATTTTTTAAATTATTCAAAAAGTAAAAAGCACCCAATTGATAGATTATCAAAATGATCGTTAGTTGCGCCCCTAATTGTACAGCACATGCAGTCTGTGCAGTCTATACAGTATAATGACATCTGTATAAAAGTATCCGTGTTGTCTACTTACTTTGGTTAAATACATTATTTAACCGAATAATGTTTAACTGACATTTCAAACCTGTGCTAATTCCATACTGAGCCTTTGAGGAAAAACGCCCTGTTTCTCCAGTTTAATGTCTCCATGTCAAAAGAATGAATAGTTTGTATCGTACCTGCTTCATTGCACGTGTGCATGAGTGCTGAACTAACAACGCCTTAAACAATGTTTCTCCTGCTCCAGATGTCCTGCTTTTTTTGCCAGTGGAAGCACTTAACAGACCCTTTCAGCCTTTAATTTTTATTTTAAATAAACATTTAAATAAACAGAAATTTTATGCAAAAAATCCTATACTATTTTAACTGTTTTACCACTTATCCATGAAAGAGCCATGATTTCTTTGTACTGTTAAATCAGTTTAGAGGACAAACCTCGGTGCTAGCACTGGCGAAGTTAGAGCAGCAAAGGTTTCCGTCTGCATACATTCCATACGAATACTCATTAGCTCAGGAAGTGACATTGCTATTGCTAGTACATATCCTGTTGGCAGTAAATAGCATTCAAGTAGTACTTTGATTGAAAGCCAGGACATTGAATTTATCATGTTCTTTTGAATTTTCCCTCAGGTCACTGACAAGGCAATTAAGTCTTCCATTACATATAATTCCACAGCCACAAGAACTGCAGCAATATTACCACAAACCTTGATCTAGAACCAGAGGCCAATGCAAACTGCGATTTTATATAGAACAATTATTGTTGTGTCAGAAAAATAATCCACTAACTTGCAACCTACTAATGATCAAACTCTACTTATATTAAAGGTTTAAAATATTGTATTAATATGTGTCACAAGCACACACACATTTCCCTTTAGTGTGACTTGCATGTGTACATCATAAATCAATGTATACTATAGGGATACTTATTTTTGAACATCCCATTCCCCATTTAGTCCAAATTTCACCATTAAGGGAAGATTCTGAACTGAGATTTGTGCTTATTCAACCACAAGCTTGTTAGTAAAGTCATCTACTGATGTAGGGCGAGGACACCTGATGTACAGTCAGTGTTCCAATTCATTCCAAAGGTGTTCCCACATCCCAAATGGGGTCGAGGTCAGAGCTCTATAGCAGGCCACTGAAGATCTTCCACTTCAACCCATATAAACTTCATACCTCCTACTCTGTGGTAAAAGATTGGGAAAGAACCAAATATGGTTGGAGAAGTCAGGTGTCCTAATAATTTTGTCCATAGAGTGTATACACAAACATGCAAAGACACAAGGATGTGTACCAAATAACAAAAATGTTACTTTTGTAGAAAGATTTCATTATAAAAGTCTTCATTATAAATTTTTATAAGAAATTAGTGAAAGTCAATTGATAATGACTTCAAATTGAAAGTCAACTGATAATGACTGTCTTCATCTCTCTTCACAAATTTAAGGTTGTTTTTGCCAAGTTACTAAAACATTTAAAACTTTAAATAGACCACTTTTATGCTGCTAGCCCTTTATCACATGTAAATTTGGTAAATCTGATGGCCTCTAAATAGCGTGGTTCACTCTTAGGTAAGAGACACGTCATCTGTAAACTGAGCCATCAGCGTTCCTGAGGTTGTTGGCTGATTCTGTGATAGCGTCAGAGCTTTATCACGCCCCAGAGAAAACACATCATTCCTTCCCCACCCAAACAAGCTCATGCTGTTTTTTTTATTTTAGCTTTGATCACACATCCCCTCTCCATGTGTTGCACAAAACCATCTGTTATTCTCTATGTGTACAAAATTAATTTAGCAGTATGCCATTTTTATCCTTGTAGCATCAACCCCAAACAAAAAAGTGTAAATACACAGTGAAAAAATTCTCTTTATTTTAAAATAAACTGATTTGTTAGTAGCATTTGGAGCAGGATATGCATCTGATCACTTACAGAGGCAATAACAGAAGAAATCTACGTCAAACAAAAGGCTAACAAACACTCATTAGTTACCAAGTGGATTAAGGATGAGGGTCATGTTGTTGTAACCAGATATCAGAGATGACTAACACATAGTGGTAATCCTTGATATACAAGAATAGCATTTATTTTTGTAGGGAAAACAAACAGCTCAAGATTTCAAACAGCTCACAAAATTGGCTACCAGTTACCCAAATAATATTTACATATTACACATAATTGCTCAGCAAAGTAACCGCAATTTTTATAAAACACCAGAACTGTTCATCTATTGACTAGCATATAAGACAAATATATTAATTTAGGATTAATTCCTTTCTAAATATCTTATGAAGTGACTGCATATGAAAAAAAACAAAAACACAAATAGGCTATTTGGTAAATCCATTTATTTATGATTCGCTTACTTATTAATTAGAAGTAAATGATTATAAAAACACACAAAATAATACAAAAAATCTGCTCTGAACAGATTGTCGACTTCAGTGTTTCAACCAAATAAGCCTATGTGTTTTATGTTCAGAGGAAGCAGTGAATTTTAGCATGAAAGAGGTGGATGGGATTAGTGCTTATAGAAAAGGAGCTAGAAAACTGGCCTGATCCACAAGAAGCTTTCAAATAGACACAATATAATCATTGGGTATGAATAACGATTTCTTATTTTGTGTAACAGGTGACAGGAGCACTAAAAAGAACACTAATGAATCGAATGATAAAGAAGCAGACCTCTTTATTAAGTGGCTTCATAAACATACAGCAACATGCAGAATCACTCACAGTAATAAAGGGAAAACACAACACAGTTGGGCTAAACTCAAAATGGCAAATTATTAACACTTAAAAGATTGTAACAAAAAACTATTGGTCAGGAAATTAGCAAGAATGAAACAAATGCACTCGTAAGACGTCCTGTCCCCATTTACTTTTGCTGCATAGAACTCTGGAGAAAATGCTAAAAACAATTAACTTTTATAGTCTACTTTTACACAAAAGGTCAAATAATGTTTGATGTATAATTGACACAAATTTCTTTTCACAACCCAACTATTTGTAGCTCAACAAAACTGAATGGAACGTCGACTTTTTTCTATAAAAAAAAAAAAAAAAGTTGTGTACATGTTTACCTACAGCTACCCATACTTTACTTACTTTACGAATGTTTCATTCTTGCTAATTTTATGACCAATGATTAAGACTTTTAAAAGTTTAATAATTTACCATTTCTGCCGCAGAGTTTATTATATAGGTCTGCTACTAACAATATGATCAAGAACAACACTGTTAATAACCAAAATAATAGCTCAAGTACTTAAATTGTCAGAAAAAGGGTTAGGTATTGTTAGAATAAAGCCTGTAGTCTCTTAATAGGAGAATCATTGTATCATCTCTACCAATTCTCTATTGACCCTCCATGTTGTTCACAGTCCTTTTTCCCCTCTCGTCGTTCCTTCCTGTTCTTGTTCTTTGTTTGGGTAATTAGTTTCACCTGTTGCTTGTTGCTCTTGTCTCGTTCATCTTTTTTTAACCCTCTGTGTACTAATCTGGGAAGATCATGTGATACACAAATTCTAATTTGGTGCTTTGTTCATTGACATTTTTGTGTTTCAGTGGTGTTTGTGTTTGGCCTGCCCGTCTGGACTCTGATTATAGATGTGCTTGCTGTGTGCCTGTGTTTTGACCTCTGTCTGGGGTACAGATTACAAGTACTGGATTAGCACAAATGGAGTACATGCTTTTGTCTGCAGCTCTTTGCTACAAATGAGGCAGGTTGTCCCATGATAACAGGAGGACTCAGTTTAATTACTCCAATCAACATGAGAGCAAGGCACAGCAGTTTCAGCTTTCGCTGCAAGCTTAAACACAACAAGCTAAAGATCATCAACAAAGGCACTTGCCAGACTGAAGAAATAAAAAATGGTGATGAATGGGGTCTGAAAATAAGAAACATTTTATGTTTATTCCTCTAGTACAGTTAAAGAAAACTTTTAAAAAAAACAAGCAAAAGGTACCCTGATGCTATTCTTGTGGCTAAAACACCTTACTCACACTATATATATTTTAATAGGTATAAATACTTAAAATCTGAGATGCCAAAAATCTGACACCCAGTATCAGGTCGATTACAAGAGCAAAAAGAATATGGCCGATCAGATATCTGATACTGGAAATGTTTACTCAGAGACTTAACGTTTTTTTTTAAGTATGAATATGATCAATTCTATCACATTCACATTAATAATTTTTGTGTAAAAGAGTACAATTTCTTTTTAAACCTAATTTTTTTAATAATAATATTTATTATTGGCTGTAACTCAAACCACAACAGAATCTGCTCTCATTTCTTTATCTTTTACACTTTTGCTTAACACAAGATGTTATTCAAGATGGTCGACAGATTTAAAAAGGCCAATGTTGAGCAAACAGAATCTTAAATCATTAGAATTTTCTTTTGTAATAAAATATTATTCAAATACAGTTCCTGTACGTCTCACCGATACATTGAAACAGATACAATTCCACTTTGTATTAACTACTGTGTAGCAATACCTATAAATAAAAATACAGAAATCAACAGAAATCAAAGTTTTACACTGTGAGATACCTAAAGATTTCCACACTAACAAATTACGTTGGCGTTGTGTACACACGATCATTTATGCAATTATACAAGCCTGTAAGGATGCGTTATCTGAGAAGTACATTCTAAAGGTGTGTACAAATATATATAAAATAACAACTGAAAATAATCAGAATAAAATGGGTCTGAAACCTGCAGATATTTACTTTTTTGCTTGTAACACAAAATCATCAGCACGGCATTGGAATCTGATGCACAACTAACTGAAGTATAAAAGCACTTTTCTCTCCGAAATTGTACAACGAGAATAACCCTGACTGCACACATTTTGCGCTTTGATAAGAACAGAACAGTGAGTAAGAAGGACATGGGAAGATAAGACAGTACAAATACAGGGACAGGGGTGCAGCTCGGGGCACTCTAACGGCCCTGTACTCTCGGAGCATTTAGAACAGTCAACAATGAAACGTGAATCAATGACCCTGTGAGTCACAGGGATTGTTAAAGGCTAATTATGATCTCAAATGATTGGTGCATTGCATGAGTCACCATGTGTATTTTGTAATAAAAAGTCATGCTTCATCTCGAGTCATCTTGTTTAAATTATAATACTTGTGTCATGTATGCTATTGGAGTCATGTGTTGGATCATTTCGTCTCAAAAACAATAATAGAGAAATCTTTGAAAATGCTTTCTGTTTTGAATAAAATTGCTTCTTCTACAGTACTTTTTTTTGTTGTAAGCTATGATCCAAATAAACTGTCAAACTTATTCAATTTGCAAGGTAATGGTTTATACACATTTTTTCTTAACTGACTGTATTTCAAGTTATTTATATAAACAAACCATAGGGTTAAGCATTAATGCCATGAAGTACAAACATTTAAAAAAACCCATTTGAATAAATAAAAGTATTTATTGATATAAATAAATAAAATATTTATCAATAAATAAATATTAATACAAATTGATGGTTTTTAAATAAAATAAATAAATAAAGTAAATATTTTAAGCAGTATTAAGCAGTGTTAAAAAAAAAAAAAAAAAAAAAAAAAAAAAAAACATCGTTGGGAGACAACTCCACAATATGCAACCTGAACGAATTTCTTAAAGAACATAGGAGTGTGTTAACTGAGCCTGAGAAGTGCATTTTAATATTTGCACCTGGAAAACCAGTGTTTAATAAATCCAAACTATTTTTAGGAACGAGCTGAAATTACATTTTTGCTCATTTACATTAAATGTGCATAATAGTACTTACGGTTTATTAATGCTAATAATCAAATGTTAATTAATGCAGTAAATTATTTAAGGAAGCCTTACAATATTATGTATATATATATATATATATATATATATATATATATATATATATATATATATATATATAGATATAGATATAGATATAGATATATAGATATATAGATATATAGATATCTTTATATTCTCATTAATGTTAAAATTTATAGTGTTGGTTTTAAAATCTGATGGGCTGAGCCACTTTTGAGCTGTATATAAGCCTGTGAGCGCATGCTGATATCTGTTATATAGTGCTGATATAACAATTACACTCATGCAATGATTGTGTCCATAGAACAGCCACCAAATCTTACTGTTAACAGACTACAGCATTGTAAATGAGTATATAGAAAATATCAATAATAAATTAAATTATAAATGTATTCAACACTATCTTTTCCAAATAACAAATTTTAATACAGTGTACAATGTGCAATATATCTCTGACAGAGAGTCTGTGTGAAATTTGGGAAAAATATTTAACATTTTCCACCCCAGCTTGCTCTGTAACCTCAAAGGCAGTTTCAACATTCCCTTCAATTTTTCTTTTTTTACACAACAATGCATCTTAGTAATTGGTTATGAGCTCACATATGATAGCTTGGTGTGGTTGTGGCTGTCAGAAGAGGAATCCCAGTGACTCACTGTGCCCAAGCCACCATAAAAATCGCACAGCCGCCCTGTTTTTCCAATCCAAACATCACAGAACTGACTCCCTCTTATTTCTCATTTCTTTAGTCATTGCCTCCTACTTAATGCTGAAACCAGAGTTTCACTTGAAAAATCACTGCAAGATTAATTAGTGTTAATTTGTTCATAGCTGGCAGTGTGAAATGTGACATTATTGCCAGTGTGCAGTGCTCAGCAAAGGGGGGGGGGGAATCATTCAGGCGGTGTTTATTTTAAACACAAACTCGCTTTGTGTCTCTCTCTCTCCAAAGCATCCACCCATCTTATTTCAATGCATAGTTTTACAAATGCATAGACCGGAGGTGGGGGGAATGGGGTAATTTAATAGTGTCTTTGTGCTAAAGGTTTGGCGTAGGCAGAAGGTGGGACATGACTTGAGCATTATTCAGGGTATGGCTACCCTCATCTCAATCTCACCTTCTGCATGTCTTGTTGCCAGGGAAACACCAGTGAAATATTTTCACCAACTAGCATAAAAGAACTTGATAAGGCTCCAGAGCAAGCAAAACAGAAGAGAGAGGAGGATAGGATAGAGTTTAGAGAGAGAGAGAGAGAGAGAGAGAGAGAGAGAGAGAGAGAGAGAGAGAGAGAGAGAGAGAGAGAGAGAGAGAGAGAGAGAGAGAGAGAGCAAATAAAGGAAAATAGAATATCCTGGGAGTGAGAAGGCAACTGCTTGCAAGGACCAGCAATCCTGATGCAACGATATCATGGATTAAGCTAAAACGCTAACAGATTTTTTAGAGCCATGGATCTAAAAAATTTAGAGCCATGGATCATTTTTTATCCACCCATTACCTGTATAAACTATATAAGTTTGTGGACCTTACATAAACATTTGTTTATAATTGTTCAGAATGTGTTTGTGCTGTCCCATTGTGATTTCCTTTCACAATAGTCCAAACCTGTTTCAATGTGACAATTTATCTGTGCAAAGGTGTACATAAGGTCCATGAAGACATGGTTTGCCAAAGTCGAAGTGGAAAAAACATGAGTGCCCTGACACAACTAGAAGATGAAATGGAATGCTGACAGGCCTTGCATACAACATCTGGATCTGACCTTACTAAAGCTCTTGGGGATGAACAGGCAAATCAACACATTCACACTTCAAAATCTAGTGAAAAGCCTTTCCACAACAATAGATATAAGAGGTCTATAATACAATTCTCAAAAAAAAAAAAAAAAAAAAAAAAAAAAAAAAAAAAATGGGTGTGGTTGATAAAGTATTCATAACCTTTTGCCAATTAAGAGTATCTAGAACGGTCTACTACTCTGCCAAAAATACACAAAGCCTAGCATATAACATGTAACTCAAGTAGTACATGCCCACTGTATCGGATATTGTCACATGCCAATATGGTTAAACGTAGGATTATGATTAATTACTGATGTGATGTCAGTAATTATGGCATGCATATTTTTGGGAGCATTTATTGACATTTTTTTTTAAATATATATAAAATATTATATAATTTTAATTATTAATAAGCAGCATCTTCTTTTTTTTTTAAAGATAATCAGCAGTGTCATTCAGTGTGGTCATTACTTATGATAAAAAATAATTCTGCAATGGACTGTATTTCCATCATGGGTTTGATGAATGCATGGGGCATCAATGGACATCACAGAGAGAGGGGGGGGCAACATTACACAGGCATGACCCGACTAGCTCCAACAGCCAGACCTGCGTCATTGGAGTAGCTCCACTCCTCCCTTTCGATGTGGGCTGACAGGCATGGTGGAACACTCACAGACGGCATCTGGGTCAAATACGTCATCATACAACTATATAGCTACTACACATCAGCTAAAATATTATAATCACTGATAGGAAAAGTGAATGGCATCTCTCAAGAAATTAAATGCATTAGGTAGCAAGGAAATACTCAGTTCTCCTAGTTTGTGTGTTGGAAGCAGGAAATACAGCAAGTTATGGAGCTGAGAAACCTTTGTGATGGCTTGACAAGTGGATAAGAGAATTTTAAAGAAAGACAAATTACTGGAAAGGTTTGCTGGCTATGAAAGAAGGTGCATCATGGCTTGCTGTGTACAGACTGTGTCACAGACTGGTCAGAAGGCATATGAGCATTAGACTCAGACTCTGGACAATGTTCTGCTAACTTTGACATGTACCATCAATGGTGGCTCAACGGTTAAGGCTCTGGGTTTCTGACCATAACGATGAAGTTCCAACCCCCAGCATCACCAAGCTACCATTGTTGGGCCATCAACCCTGTCTGCTCTAGGGATGCCATATCATGGTTAACCTGTGCTCTAATCCTAACCTTCTAGCTGGTATATGTGAAGCAAATAATTTTATTGTGCTATAAAGTATATGTGACAAAGAGGTGGCTTCTTCTTCTAAATATTGCCACAGACCAGCATAATGCACCTTGCAACCCTGGCTAATGAAAGTTTCGGGAACCATGACAAGAACACATTGGAAAGTTGACAACAAATTCCCCATATCTCAATTGAACATATGTGGGATATGCTGAACAAATAAACCAGAACTACCACAGCACAGAACATCTTCCAAGCTCTTGTGGACTCCATGCCTTAATGGGTCAGAGCTGTTCTATCAGCACAAGGGGGACCTACCTGACTGTAAGCAGGAAGTTTTAAATGTTATGGCTGAACAGTGAATAGGTAAAGTTTTCAAAAGTCCTCTCTAGAATACACAAATACATAGAAAGTGCAACGTAATACTACACAACAGATACCACCACACACTTGTAGGCAGAAAGAATGCATTGTTTTGGTACAGGGTTGCAGGTAGTTACTGACAGAAAAGTCTACAAACCTGATGCTCTGATACTGAGATCTGATAGGACAGAAGGTCTGCATAACAACAGTGAAGCTACATACTACTCCCTAAATAATGTAAAAACATTTAGAGCACTAACACAAGAGTGGATTTGGTCACATCCTATCACTATGTTCCAAAACAACCTTTATAGCTTACAAAGATTAAGACTCCGACGTCTGCCGTTGTTTACAACAATATGAATAACTTTGACCAACACAAGTGTAAGTTTTGTGTCTGGGTTATGAAAAAGCATAATCCTCATGATATCATTAAACCATTTGCAGTAGGTTCCTCAAATCAATATTCGGGACAGTCTCTAGTCTCTACCCAGACCACCTCTCCAAATTAGCCTTAATGTAGAACTGACATGCACACACTCCTTCAACCTCAGTTTCTGTAATGAGGCAACCAGGATTGCAAAACTTGATAGAGGACGTGGAATGAGACATCATCATTTCACAAGCCAGCCATTACTGACCATTATAATTACCTCCAAAATAAATGAGCACAAAAATGCCTTTACAAAATTCACACTTTAATACCTTCACTAAAAACCCAGCAGAGGTATTGTTACCAAATAATAATACTGAAATTACATAAGCCACAACTCAATTGATGATCGTGTGTATTAATCTCTCGTTGTAAAAGTAATCACAAAGCATTGTTACAAAAGCGTTATAAATATAAATAAAAAATTATTGGAGTTATAAAAATTCAGCGGTTCGGGGGAAAGAACATTTTAAAGTCCACTTCCTAATAAATCTGTTTATGCATAAAACTTGCAGATGCAAGCATTTAAGTCTTTAACAAACATTTTCTCATTTAACTTAAAACATGAGACAAAGCATTTTGTAGCTTTCATCAATTGCTGATTTCTCCGTCTGATACCATTGTGTAACCCAGTGTTTTACACTGCATCATACAGAAAGCACATTCTCCATAGTACCAACTCTGGTGCATTGACTCAGCGCATAATTAGCCTTCCAGCATTTAGAACTTCAGCAGCAAAAGAAATTGAAAAACAATCAAATTCAGTGTTCTCAATGCTGAAATGGTAAACACTACAAGGCTTCTTTTAGCATCTTGCTTGCTGCCCATTGTCTTCCCCTCCTTCATGCACCCAAACAAGGTCTAAGCCCTCACAGGAAAATTCTTATGCACAAAAGTATGAAGCAGCACTGCTTCCTCTGTCCTCTTCTTTTGCATCAGTTGCATCAGTTCCTTGCTTTCTGACTTACCAAAAAGTTTTCTACTTTTGGGAGCCAATACTTGCCCATCCACTGGGGTGTACAGAAACAACCAGCATCATTCTAATACTCTGATCAAATAGTGTCAATAAGAATGTACCAATCTCAGTACCTTTACTTCACTACATCAAATCTCAGCTTTTACCCTACAAGTTCCTCTGCCTGCCGTAAACCTCAAGCATGCCTTTAAATTCATCCCCTCATGCCGCATCAAAGGACTTTCAAATCACGTTTCCAGAATGCAACATCACCAGATGTTTATCTCCTAGAAACACCACAGCTACCTCCAGACCAAGAGACAGAGCTGAAAAAGACTTTCAAGATCCAGCATGCACCAGTTTAACTTCTTCTGGAGACTAGCTATATATAAACACAGAGAAGCTACCCTACAGTTTTGGATCTCCAAGATCTTGGATTCTTGACTTCATTTAGTTTATGACTGGTTCTGCACTTAATCACTGCCCATGTTTCCAAAAGCAGGCAAGTGGAGCAGCACTTTAACATGTAGTGAATACAGAGAGGTTTGAGTGCAATCCTAAGTAGGCTACATAAAAAATGACACGCAATTGTGCATTAATTAAAGCTGAATCTCAAAGTCTTTCAAACTATTCTTGATGGCACCAAGCAGCACATTTCAGCTTTATGTCCTACAATAGTCTCAAACAAAAAGTAAACCAGAAGCCATCTGATACTTGTACCTACTAGAAGTGGATTTCATGCTGAAACTAAATCTGGATAGCAGTAAGAACATGCTGTGTAAATAAATGTAAAAATAATACACAATATACTATAAACCACTGTTTAAAACTGCTGAAATATTTTTATTGTCTGGCTTCTTAAATCTGCTAGAGAAATTACTTGAAAGGTGTAAGAATCTTTGGTAGACACTACACTGGCTAACTGCTAACTAATGTTTGTGCCAGTAGAGAAATGATTCCAGTCAGAGATATTAAACAGTATGTCTGCGATCAGTCTATTAGATTTATAATCGGCAGCTCGGTAGATGTGCAGAGCATGTTTTATTGAATGTAGAAAGAAATGAGGTATATGTGATTTTACTCTCATTTACTCTCACTTACATGACCGAGTCGCCTGAATTGCCAAAAGAAAAAAATCCTCTATTTTCAAGCACAAACGGCTGATAATATTTACAGTGAATAATTGATAGCTAACATAACTACCTCGCTAACTAACAGTCTGCTGCCTTAACTCTAATGTTAATGTGGCATTATATATATAATTAATCGGCTTCTCCCGTTAGGGGTTGCACAGCGGATCCTCCGCACGTTTGATTTGGCACATGTTTTACGCTGGATGCCCTTCCTAACGCAACCCTCCCCAATTTATCCGGGCTTGGGACCGGCACTAAGAGTGGCTGGGGATGGTTCCCTGACCGGGGATCGAACCCGGGTCGCAGCGGTGAGAGCGCTGCATCTTAACCACTAGACCACCAGGGGACCTCTCTCTTGCCACAGACCAGCATAATGCACCTTGCAACCCTGGCTAATGAAAGTTTCGGGAACCATGACAAGAACACATTGGAAAGTTGACAACAAATTCCCCATATCTCGGTAGAGAACATCTTCCAAGCTCTTGTGGACTCCATGCCTTAATGGGTCAGAGCTGTTCTATCAGCACAAGGGGGACCTACCTGACTGTAAGCAGGAAGTTTTAAATGTTATGGCTGAACAGTGAATAGGTAAAGTTTTCAAAAGTCCTCTCTAGAATACACAAATACATAGAAAGTGCAACGTAATACTACACAACAGATACCACCACACACTTGTAGGCAGAAAGAATGCATTGTTTTGGTACAGGGTTGCAGGTAGTTACTGACAGAAAAGTCTACAAACCTGATGCTCTGATACTGAGATCTGATAGGACAGAAGGTCTGCATAACAACAGTGAAGCTACATACTACTCCCTAAATAATGTAAAAACATTTAGAGCACTAACACAAGAGTGGATTTGGTCACATCCTATCACTATGTTCCAAAACAACCTTTATAGCTTACAAAGATTAAGACTCCGACGTCTGCCGTTGTTTACAACAATATGAATAACTTTGACCAACACAAGTGTAAGTTTTGTGTCTGGGTTATGAAAAAGCATAATCCTCATGATATCATTAAACCATTTGCAGTAGGTTCCTCAAATCAATATTCGGGACAGTCTCTAGTCTCTACCCAGACCACCTCTCCAAATTAGCCTTAATGTAGAACTGACATGCACACACTCCTTCAACCTCAGTTTCTGTAATGAGGCAACCAGGATTGCAAAACTTGATAGAGGACGTGGAATGAGACATCATCATTTCACAAGCCAGCCATTACTGACCATTATAATTACCTCCAAAATAAATGAGCACAAAAATGCCTTTACAAAATTCACACTTTAATACCTTCACTAAAAACCCAGCAGAGGTATTGTTACCAAATAATAATACTGAAATTACATAAGCCACAACTCAATTGATGATCGTGTGTATTAATCTCTCGTTGTAAAAGTAATCACAAAGCATTGTTACAAAAGCGTTATAAATATAAATAAAAAATTATTGGAGTTATAAAAATTCAGCGGTTCGGGGGAAAGAACATTTTAAAGTCCACTTCCTAATAAATCTGTTTATGCATAAAACTTGCAGATGCAAGCATTTAAGTCTTTAACAAACATTTTCTCATTTAACTTAAAACATGAGACAAAGCATTTTGTAGCTTTCATCAATTGCTGATTTCTCCGTCTGATACCATTGTGTAACCCAGTGTTTTACACTGCATCATACAGAAAGCACATTCTCCATAGTACCAACTCTGGTGCATTGACTCAGCGCATAATTAGCCTTCCAGCATTTAGAACTTCAGCAGCAAAAGAAATTGAAAAACAATCAAATTCAGTGTTCTCAATGCTGAAATGGTAAACACTACAAGGCTTCTTTTAGCATCTTGCTTGCTGCCCATTGTCTTCCCCTCCTTCATGCACCCAAACAAGGTCTAAGCCCTCACAGGAAAATTCTTATGCACAAAAGTATGAAGCAGCACTGCTTCCTCTGTCCTCTTCTTTTGCATCAGTTGCATCAGTTCCTTGCTTTCTGACTTACCAAAAAGTTTTCTACTTTTGGGAGCCAATACTTGCCCATCCACTGGGGTGTACAGAAACAACCAGCATCATTCTAATACTCTGATCAAATAGTGTCAATAAGAATGTACCAATCTCAGTACCTTTACTTCACTACATCAAATCTCAGCTTTTACCCTACAAGTTCCTCTGCCTGCCGTAAACCTCAAGCATGCCTTTAAATTCATCCCCTCATGCCGCATCAAAGGACTTTCAAATCACGTTTCCAGAATGCAACATCACCAGATGTTTATCTCCTAGAAACACCACAGCTACCTCCAGACCAAGAGACAGAGCTGAAAAAGACTTTCAAGATCCAGCATGCACCAGTTTAACTTCTTCTGGAGACTAGCTATATATAAACACAGAGAAGCTACCCTACAGTTTTGGATCTCCAAGATCTTGGATTCTTGACTTCATTTAGTTTATGACTGGTTCTGCACTTAATCACTGCCCATGTTTCCAAAAGCAGGCAAGTGGAGCAGCACTTTAACATGTAGTGAATACAGAGAGGTTTGAGTGCAATCCTAAGTAGGCTACATAAAAAATGACACGCAATTGTGCATTAATTAAAGCTGAATCTCAAAGTCTTTCAAACTATTCTTGATGGCACCAAGCAGCACATTTCAGCTTTATGTCCTACAATAGTCTCAAACAAAAAGTAAACCAGAAGCCATCTGATACTTGTACCTACTAGAAGTGGATTTCATGCTGAAACTAAATCTGGATAGCAGTAAGAACATGCTGTGTAAATAAATGTAAAAATAATACACAATATACTATAAACCACTGTTTAAAACTGCTGAAATATTTTTATTGTCTGGCTTCTTAAATCTGCTAGAGAAATTACTTGAAAGGTGTAAGAATCTTTGGTAGACACTACACTGGCTAACTGCTAACTAATGTTTGTGCCAGTAGAGAAATGATTCCAGTCAGAGATATTAAACAGTATGTCTGCGATCAGTCTATTAGATTTATAATCGGCAGCTCGGTAGATGTGCAGAGCATGTTTTATTGAATGTAGAAAGAAATGAGGTATATGTGATTTTACTCTCATTTACTCTCACTTACATGACCGAGTCGCCTGAATTGCCAAAAGAAAAAAATCCTCTATTTTCAAGCACAAACGGCTGATAATATTTACAGTGAATAATTGATAGCTAACATAACTACCTCGCTAACTAACAGTCTGCTGCCTTAACTCTAATGTTAATGTGGCATTATATATATAATTAATCGGCTTCTCCCGTTAGGGGTTGCACAGCGGATCCTCCGCACGTTTGATTTGGCACATGTTTTACGCTGGATGCCCTTCCTAACGCAACCCTCCCCAATTTATCCGGGCTTGGGACCGGCACTAAGAGTGGCTGGGGATGGTTCCCTGACCGGGGATCGAACCCGGGTCGCAGCGGTGAGAGCGCTGCATCTTAACCACTAGACCACCAGGGGACCTCTCTCTCTCTCTCTCTCTCTCTCTCTCTCTCTCTCTCTCTCTCTCTCTCTCTCTCTCTCTCTCTCTCTCTCTCTCTCTCTCTCTCTCTCTCTCTCTCTCTCTCTCTCTCTCTCTCTCTCTCTCTCTCTCTCTCTCTCTCTCTCTCTATATATATATATATATATAAACTTCTTCCTTCAGCTGTTCACATTAGGTATCTGTCTCCATACCTCCCTGTCCTCTACATCTGCCTCTTTTAAAATAACTACCTGCATGTCTTCCCTCACCACATCAGTAAACCTCCTTCTTGGTCTTCCTCTTTTCCTCCTTCCTGGTGGCTCCATCCTCAGCATTCTCCTACCGATATACCCCATGTACCTCCTCTGCACATGTCCAAACCATCTCAATCGCGCCTCCCTCACCTTGTCCCAAAAACATCCTACATGCGCTGTCCCTCTAATAAACTCGTTTCTAATTATATATATATATATATATATATATATATATATATATATATATATATATATATATATATATATATATATATATATACACACACACACACACACACACACACACACACACGGGCGCATATATATATATATATATATATATATATATATATATATATATATATATATATATATATATATATATATATATATCCCCACTGAAATAAGGTCTAACAGAACAGTAAAACTTGACACCCCTGAAGCAGCTGCTTTTGGTTCAGATGGTCTGTTCATAAAATAAAATCAGAGTGATAACACCAGGTTTGCATGTACTTGCATGTGTAGCAGCCCCTATCACTGCGGTAGTTCTGCTGCCGCATTGAACATTTTATTGTCATACTATAGTCTAAGGGACTGGGACTTGATCAGCGCACCGAGATATACCACATATACAAGTTACACTTGCTAGAATATCCACATGATTTCTCCAATCACAGCTTTGTTTTAACAAGAAATAGCATTGACTGGATTTTAATCTATTTTTAGAATACATTTTTCACTGAAGAAAACTTTCCAGCATTTTTTAACCTTACAGAAAAATAACGTATATCAAAAATGTCAAAGTAGCTTTAATTAATTAGCTTTAACACCATAAACATCGGTAGTCAGAAGTATCAGTAATTAGAATGACTCTACAGTGTATTGCTCCAAAGTTAGAAATTGGGATAAAACTACATTACAATTTCACAATTCTCCTTATAGCTGTTTCATCCTCAGACTTAACTGTTACATTAAACAGAATTAGTTAATTGTCCCTTTTTGTACAACACAGTCACCTAAACTTACTACATTTATGACAAAATTCAGCTACTCCTTTTAAGTAGCGAGTTTTAATACAAAATGCTCTCTGTTCTTCTCCGAGATTAGGGACTTTATTTTTTTTTTTTTTTAGATCTAATTTGCTACAGGGCCGAAATTGAGAATAGATAAAAAAAAACTTTACATTATCCCTTTTAAAAAATAGGTATAAATAAACACATCATGCATGGTGATAGGATTAGTCATAACAAATCAGACATCTGACACAAGTGACCTAGTGTGAATCCAGCTGACTTCCCACATGCTTTATACCAAAGCAGTTTATTTGCATACTGAAAAAATATGATGTGCAATCGCTTTGCATGAAAAAAAAAAAAGGAGACATAGAACATAAGGGAGCAGACTGCTCTATATTCAGACACTGACATCCAGCTATTGATACACACACAGGCCTATAACTTACCTTAGTGCGGCCGTTAATAACATAATCCCCAAGCTTTCCTTTCGCTGAACTGTGCATGACGGCTTCGTCGACATGAGCCATGAGCTTGCCAATGGCCTCACAGCCAGGTTCTCCACCCTCCACCCAAGCTATCTGATCTCCACGGATGTTCTTAGATGGGATGTTCCTCTGGCTCACCAGCTGTCCTCCGCAAAACTTCCCACTGTGATTCAGCATCTCCACCTCCTCTAGCACCCGGTCACCTAGTTGTGAGCCCAGGAAATTATCTTTAACAAAGATGCCATAGTATTTCATACAAGGCACTATGTACAGCTGGGCAATACTCTCCATGGACCAGCTGGTTGCAACTCCACCCGCCGGCGGGAGAGAGGGCACCCCCGCAGACACTGTACTTCCTTGTGCTGGGGTCTGGGTCACCACACTGTGCCTGTTGTGGAGAACCCGTGCAGGAGACGACACATTGTGTGAGCTGCTACAGTGATTCAGATGCTGGCTCTTGCCTGCAATAGTCCCAGCAGGCGGTGTGCTTTTCACGTTTTCTGTATTGGAGTCATTTTCTACTTCTAGCCGTCTTCTTTTGCCGTCAGGAGACGAACAAAGGTCTTCCGGGCACTTTGGTGACCCGGAATCTGCTCGGGTTCCATCTAAACTTCCAGAGGTAATCTCGTCATCATTCAATCGCTGACTTCTGCATTTCAGCTCTCCATTTGATCGCTTCATGGGGATGGAGCAGTTGTCAGTTGGACGCTGGGTGCAGATGGTTAGGCCATTGGGCGTCTCACTTTGTCCATTCTTCTGCCTGCAGGAATCTGCTTGTAAAGGAAATCCGTTGTAATTCCCACCTAGAGCAGTCAGTGATGACACAACCTCGCCGTTGGTTTTGGGCTCTTTCCGAGCTGAGATACAGGATTTGGGCGGTAGACCCCCCAGGAGCTCAGTCGCCGCGGACGGGCTGCAGTAAGTGGTCAGGCCCATGATGACCGCCGCAGCGCCGCCGGTCGGTTCCTTCCGCTCGGATGCGCGAGACGAAACGCTTTCTTTTAAAAAATCCCTACCGTCCGAGCTCTCCATTTCATCTCGTCTGCTCCCGGATGCGCACGTCGCTCACGTCCGATCCTCATTTTCCTCCCAGTGCTTCGTGCACATAGCCGCTTTGCTGCGACTCCCGACGGCGCTGTAAAGCTCGGAGTCACGGGACCGCGGCCGGGGCAACTTCGTTCGCGCTGAAAGACGAAACACAGGACTGCGTTAGTTTGCGGAATTTTACAAACAAACCTATAGCCAACCACAGTTTCGCAGTAAACCGGGTCTGCGCGTGCCTGACTTACTTACACCTCCAGATGAACCATCTGCTCAGGGTGCAGGTGTGAAAGTCGGGCGCAAGATATTTCCTCATGCATCTACAGTGCACTGGTTCTCTTTGTCTTACTTACTTGGTTAGACAAAAAGTAAATATAACCAGATAAAAATATTTAATGATTAAAAACACACAGGCCGACAGTCAATGACCAACATTAAACCTGCACTCAGTGTGATCTAAACATCTGTATATAAACATGTGTATATGAATTATATATATATATATATATATATATATATATATATATATATATATATATATATATATATATATATATATATATATTCGATTATACTATACAGGTTTTACTGTATTCATGCTCTCTTAGATATCATTCCCAAAAACTGATAGACACCGAATTGCATTATATAAACCTAATATTTAAGAGATCATAAAACCTATGTAATGTGTACTATATATCTGGTCTACGTCTACGCTACGCATAACCAACCCCAGTGAACGTAAGGCGCGAGAACACAGATATACACCATAACTACATGCGCTTACCTTCGCGTTCGCACTGCTGTATAAACGACCCCCCGGCTTTCACACTACATAGGGCACTCCAGGGAGTGAAAGTCTAATTCACGTCTTTTCCCTACTCGTTTTTTTACACTACCTAGTGCCGAAGGCGACCCGTTCACGCCCTATGCAGTGCGCCCATACAACGAGTGCAGCGCCGATAGAGACCGAGCCCGCCCGCGCGCGCGCCTCTCCAGTCCCGCGGCCCCGCCCTCCTCCTCTCTCTCCATCAGCGCCTCTGCAGCTCACACGTGCGCACTGGTCACGTGACACGGGGTCTCTCTCTCTCTCTCTCTCTCTCTCTCTCTCCCCCCCCCCCGCGCGTACTACAACAAATTGATTTTAATCGATTTGGTCAGTCCTTAGAATAAACAACCAACATGATTCTCAGAACCATTAATCACACACTGGGTAGAAATGTTCTTGGCTTTTAAAATGTAGTTATAGATATTATAGTCATGATCCTGGCCTATTTTCTCCTCTGTCACTGTGTGCGTGTGGTTTGTGTGTGGTCTGGACTTTGTGTTTTAAGGTAAAGCCTGTGATGCTGTATCTGATTGTGCCACCAACAATGAGAAGCAGAAACACACTCCAGAATATGGCCATGATGAATGTTCTCATCCACAACCGGAGTTTCCGTCCTCATCTTGCAGGGCTGATGAAGCTCTGAAAGCCTTTAAGTCAAACAAAGTCTACTTCAGGGGTATACAGCAACCAAAAATAAATTTATAATATTACATAGGGAAAAGAGACAAAACAGTACAATTACTATTAACTATACCATACTCCAACCAGTACATTGGTTAGATTGTATCATTATGTCAGTTTTACTTGCTTGCTCCATATATATACAATTGCAAGTGTATCTTCTGCAATCATTCCTCCTCAAGTCATTCCACAGTCTGATAGGATTTAGATCCTGGCTCTAACTAGGCTATTCCAAAATGCAGATCGTTATTTGGAGCTATTATTTTGTTGATTTGTGCTGTCATCATGCTGGAAGGTGAATTGTTGCATAATTTTTATTTATCTACCAACCTGCTCCTGCAGGTTTTGCACCAAAATAGATTGGCATTTTGAGCTACCTCTGTTTTGAAAAGAGCCGCAGTCCTAGCTGAAGAGAAGCAGTCCTATAACATGACACAGTTTTACCATGCTTTGCATGATATACTCTCTTTTTTCACATTTTTTCCATAATAAAATCTGTCATATTAAGTATGGGAGTGTTTTAAATGTAAAATCAATATAGTTATTGTTAAATAAATATAGCTTGGGTTTTTTTTTTTTAGGTTTGGAAAAAAAGCTAAAAGTTGGAAATGAAGAATGGTGTATGCAGCAAAAAGTCAACAGTCAAACACAAATATGAAACCCTTGAAAACATCAGAGGTTTATATCTGGGTTCAACAGATGAATGTGAGGTCAATATAAAGGGTCAAAGAATCCAAAAGCTGCTCACAAGATCAACTATAAAGGTAGTATGACAGCTCACATACAGTATCTCACAAAGGTGAGTACACCCCTTACATTTCAGCAACTATTTTAGCTTATCTTCTCAAGGGACAATACTATAGAAATGTAACTTGGATATACAGTGGAACCCGGTTATGTCGATGTCCTAGGGGGTCGCCAAAAAGCATCGAGATAACCGATGATCGAGATAAACGAAAATAAAAATGGCGGCAATACATTAACGTGCTTGAAATTTATTTATGTACATGATGTGCGTAATAAATGAGAATGTGCATGCACGTGTTTTTGGAGGGTTTTTTTTTTTACACAACAGCGTTGCCGTGATTTGTTTGATGAAGCCATGCTATAAAAATGTACATACATGTTTGTTATCTGTCAGGAATCCACCTGCCACGCCCCCTTCGGCGCCCCCTTCGGCGTGTCAGGTGTTTTCTCGGCCGCTTTCTCTGAAGCTCCCGGCTTCAATCACGCACATATGGTGCTCATTTATCATAATCACCAGCTCCTATTTAAACTTCCACACTCTCACTGTCCGTTATTGTTGGTATATGTTGGTTCACGGCGGTCGTTGTTATCGCTCATGCGTATCCCGGTACGTGTCTTCCCACCGGCACTCTCTCACCGGCTGCTCTTTTCCTGCCCGTGTTCATTCTATGCTTTTGCTGCTCATCCCACGTTCCGCGCGGCTTTCGCCTCCCGTTCATCGCATAACATTTAACAACAAAAGGCATTAACTAACAGCAGAGATTCACCAGTATACAATACAACACCTGTAGCAGCTGTAAGGTTTGATTTTTCCGCCACTTTCGTGAGTTCTTCTGCGGTGCACCGAGATAACCGACGTTAAATGGCAAATTTTTCGACCGATTAAAAAATGCTTAGACAAAGCGAGAATTTGGCGGTTTCACTTCAAAAACGTCGACTTAATAGGGTTGTCTAGTTAACCGAGGTTGAGATAACCGGGTTCCACTGTATTTGAGTCAATGTGCAGCTTGTATACTGCTATAGCAGTGTAGATTTATTGTCTTCTGAAAAACACTTAACATACAGCCATTATTTTCAATATAGCTGGCAACAAAAGTTGTTGCTACTTGTGCTTATTAGAGAAAATATGTGAACCTACTAAATGTCTTGTTGCTTAAAATAAATAATTGTCATTATTTTGTTCTAAATTTTGAAATTGCAATTTCCAGACTGTAAACACACCCAATAAAATAACAGGTTCGCCGAGATCAGGGACTCTAGGAGCAGGACTGAAAAATACTAATACTGGTCAAATAGCAGTTGCTTCTCTCTCTCTCTCTCTCTCTCTCTCTCTCTCTCTCTCTCTCTCTCTCTCTCTCTCTTCCTTTCTCTTCCTTTCTCTCTCTTACACACACACACACACACACACACACACACAGCCATCCAATCAAACATCAAGCTAGCCACATCATATTCAAAAGGCTATTTATGTGTTAACAACCACACACCCTATGCCTAACAGCATGTGGCTTCCTCTCTGTACCTTTTCCTCTATTGTGCAAAATAAGTCCACAGAACAGAGAAAACCTGTGTCCACAAAGACAGTAATATGTTGGACACCCTTAAACAAATATATATCAATCAATCATAATTGCATCAATGTCCTCATGCTTGATCATCATATCACCTTTACTGCCTGATTATTAACAAAAATATAAATGTAACATAATTGCCACATACAAGAATTTCTAATATATCACTTTTATGAGTTTATCAAGACAGGAAAGCACTTTTGTGTGATGTATTTTATATTAATCAGCAAAAACTTACTTGAAAAACAATATAAACCTCATCATTTCCTGCCTGGGTGTCTCCTCTACTCAAACCTGACTGCTCAGCAAAACCAGCATGTCAATTTTATACTCCTTCTGTTCCCAGAGAGAGAGAGAGAGAGAGAGAGAGAGAGAGAGAGAGAGAGAGAGAGAGAGAGAGAGAGAGAGAGAGAGAGAGAGAGAGAGAGAGAGAGAGAGAGAGAGAGAGAGAGAGAGAGAGAGAGAGAGAGAGAGAGAGAGAGAGAGAGAGAGAGAGAGAGAGAGAGAGAGAGAGAGAGAGAGAGAGAGAGAGAGAGAGAGCGCTTCATAGGGTCGGTTCAAAGGCCATAGGTTTGCATTAATAAGTTTTGATGTAAGCAGTAAGATGAAACTATGAAAAACATTGTTATTTATGTCTTTTAGAAAGAAAGTTGTCTTAATTAGCTTACTAATTAAAAGCTTTTCTTTTGTAAGTCAGAAGAAATTAACTTTATAGTTAAGCTGTAAGCTGCCGTCCAGTATTTTACAAAAGTGTAACCCATAATCTACAAATGTTTGATATTTGGTGGTTTTGAGATAGATAGATAGATAGATAGATAGATAGATAGATAGATAGATAGATAGATAGATAGATAGATAGATAGATAGATAGATAGATCTGTTCTGCTGCTATTCTGAAAGATATAATATTTACAACAGCCTCTGTATTAAAGTCAAAGTGTTTATTTTGGTATTTATTGTATTACACTGTTGTGGTAATTTATTAACTGTCTTTATAGTGGAAAGGTATATTAGGACCCCTACTTTCAATAATGTGTAATTGACCTAAAGGTATATATGTTTACTATGAATATTTATTTATTCAAAAATATATATTTATATCTAACCTACATTTTATTAGGTTTTTACAAGAAGGTTAATGAGTATTATATCTTCTTTCATATCAGTGTTAGTTTAAGCCAAATTAACACAAAATAAATAAAATAAACAAGCTCAGCTGAATGATTGGTATTTTACAAGAACTTAAATGTTTTGGATAATAAATATGCTTTTACATTTTTAAACTCTGTGTTGTAGGGAATTTCAACAATATTTAAAGCAACAATACAAAAGGCCCTGAACGTTCTCTGAGAGTGTCAAACTGATAAAGCTGCTCATTAAAAGATATTTTGTAGGTGGAAAAAGAGAAACATTACATTAGATAGACAAGGATAGATTAAATATACACTATATACAGGATGAATATTAGAAGAAAAAAAAATACATATATATATATATATATATATATATATATATATATATATATATATATATATATATATATATATTCTAATATTTTTTTGGAGTTGGGGCAGATTCTAATTTCAGTAGTCAGAAATCAGTAGAATCAAATTCAGATGTCAATTCTCAATCAATGAATCAACCCAATTTTTGAGAAACTCTTAGATTAGCTGTTCAAGTATTTTATTCATAAACTTTTCATTGAACAAAACCCCCCAAAAATGTGATAAATTTTAAGACTAGAATAGAGTTTATTTATACTTGATATAGAGAGTATTTCTTTAAATTCAAGGTATAAACCAATTAGGTATAAACCAATTAGGATTATAAAAATATAATTCATAACAAATATGATATGTAAAAAATGAAGGGAATGAAGGGAACCCTCAGAGCAAAGAAGTGGGAGCAAAAAAAAAAAATGTAAATGAAAATAAATATACTGTGTATATATACTGTATAAAAACAGCCCCACCAAAAATATACTTTAAAGACCCTACTATAAAATTGTATTGTACTCAGTGGTTCCCTACACTGCTTTGTGTTTTCTATTTGTATCTGTAACGTTTTTACACACAAGTAAATACTTTCTGCAAAACACTGATGGATTTTTCTTCATGATTCCGGACAAAAAACAGATACACAATCTTAACCTGATTTCTGAGAATGACTGCTGTTCTGTTCCAGGTACAACAGTGACTCATCCTTTGCCTGACTACCACTTGATTTAATGATTTGTAAGTAATCTTACAGTACTAAGACACTGAATTTCCTGGCAGAGCCTTAGTCACAGAAATCAAGATCACTTTTAAACACAAAAATAAATTGTAGGGTATTCTTTAATAGCAGCAGTGTTTCTACAAACATGTACATGAGATGTGGATTCAATAAAAGCTGGACTTTTATTTAATTTTTATTAAGTCAATGCTCTGTGATGCATTTGCAACCGAAAAAATATATATAAATATGAATATAAAAAAATTATTAATTCCTAAGATAGGAGATGGTTGACACCTACATAACTTATTATCAACAAAGGAGAAAAGCCAAAGAATAGCAAACATTTCTTTATATGGCATACATTATTATCCAAGCTGACTTGGAAACTCCAATCAAAATAATTTCACTTTCATGTTCTGTATTTTACTTATTATTTACTTCTCTATCATTTCATCCAAAAGTCCCAAAACCCTTATAGGAAGTCATTACAGCCAAGTAAGCAATTAGTATAATCACATTAAATTAAATTATTGCTCTTTTAATTAAATTTCCATAAATATTCTGTTTTCATTTGGACTTTTGCGTAAGCCTTACACAAATTTTATACACACAAATAGCAATAAAATACATGACTTGAAAAAACTTAACAAAAAGGGAAGTTTGTATCTTACCAAATTAAGATTAAAATATAAATATTTATTCTTTAATGAAAGAAAATATATCATTTGCAATGGTAATTATTAATACAGTGGATTTTTAATAATATGTAAATTATTATGTGGATTAATATTTAATTAATATGTGGATTTTTATACACTATAAATCACTCGCCACTTTAATAGGAACATCTGTACACCTGTACATTCCTGCAATTATTTAGTCAGTCAGCATCAGCCCAATGTATGTAATCATGCAGATACATTCAAGATCTACATGCTTTTCTCACTATTCGGTCTAAACTTTATAGACTGTTGAGGGTGAAAATCCCAGGAGATGAGCACCTTCAAACAATCCTATTTGGCACATTTCCACAATTCTGATCTTTTATGTGAACAATAACTGAAGCTTTCAAACTCTATGATTTTATGCATTGGTCTATTTTTACATCACGGGCTGATTGGATAGAAAGCAGATTTATAAGGCTTCTTATGACAGTGACCAGTGTTTATATATTTGAACATTTCTATATTGCCTCCATTTTATTGCATATGATATAAAACTACGAGAAAGCATTGTTGACAACAAAATAAGAGATAATAGCTGCAATTAGTAGCCTGGTTGTAAACACTTCACAATAAAGCAGAGTCTAGCATGCAATAACTAAATATAGATATCCTTATCTTATCGCATTTGGCTGGTCCACCCAAAAATTATGGCGTAAATAAAGAAAACAAATCGATGTAACTGCAGTGAAGCACAGTAATACATCCCGCTGAATTTGGAAAGCAAGTGGAACATGATGCAGCTATAAAGGTACATAGTAGTAAAGAAATTTGCTAGAACAGAACTATAGGTGTATAGAAAATTGAAATATATAAGAGTAGGGTTATAGAAATTATTATAGGAATAACGGAGTAAAGAAATATGGGAGTATTGGATTTCCATTAAGAAGTATGGGTGTATCAGAGTATAGTTGTATAGAAGAATAAAAACAATGGAATATGGTAGATAAGGGATATAGTAAGGAGGAATATAAGAGTAAAGAAATATAGGAGTATAGGGGGTATAGAATTATACAATTATAAGAGTATGTGATTATAATATATAGGAGTTTAGAATTACAGCAGTATGGGATTATCAATAGTTAAGATTATAGAAGTTAAGATTATAGAAGTACAGGAGTATGTGATTATTAATATAGAGGTTTATAAGTATATGTGTTTAGAATTATAGTAGTATGGGATTGTAAATATAGGAGTTTAGGATTATAAAATTATAGTAGTATGGGATTACAAATATAGGAGTTTATAATAATAGGAGTATGGGTTTATAAATATATATAGGGGTTTAAAATGATAAAAGTATAGGAGTGTGGGAATTGAGGAATATAGGAGTATAAGAATAAGGAAGAGGAGGAAACATCCAGTGTGGGAAACACCTGATCATGAAAACGCCTATCAGCCAGTGTTTTGTCATCTTGCTTCCGGAGTTCCTCAGAATCAGTTGGCATGCCGCCTCCTGTTGTTTTGACGAAATTATTTAAGTGACCGACTGTAAAGTCTGCTATCTGAGAAAAAAAGATGCTGATGATAAAGATAATAAAATATGTAAAAAGCCGAAACCTTTCATAAAAATAATTAATGCGCAATAAGCTCTCATTATGTGTGAGATCTGCATCAGGTGGTTTGTCTGGTCATTAAATAAACGTGAATCATTTTTCTTGTTGTTTATTGTCAGGAAAAGCATTTTCTCATTCTTTATCATCACATTATCTGTGTAAAGCTGCTTGGAGATAATGTTCATTGTCAAAACCGCTTGACAAATAATAATGAATTGAATTGAATTTAGCAGTGTGCTTGTACGTCTCCGTTGTAATTATAAGAGTTATAATTAGAAAACGGTTCTTTGCTGCAAAGGGATGAGCAGCAACTAGTGCCAAGGTCATCGCTTTCTAGGCAGCTGTGCTGAAATTCCCCCAGCATGCACTGCACTGAAGAGTGCAGGACTGCACGTATCCAAAAGCGGCTGTGCCCCAATCCGACGCATGCTCTCTTTACTTCCTGTCTTCACCTACACGACACGGGGACCGGTGCAGGGCTAAAAGGGTACAAAGCAACGGAATGAAGGGGAACCGGAAACCCTCAGAGCAGAGATGTGTAAGCAACTTTTATTCATAGTGCATGCAAAACATCTGGCATCTGGAGAAAGGGAAGATCTTAATCAGGAAAGAAATGTCAAGAAACCATAAGAAAAGTCAAAGAATTTAAAGTGGGGTCTGTTTTTTTGTTTTCTGTTTTGAAAAATCTAAACCATTATTATATAGTTTTATTATTATTATTATTATTATTATTATTATTATTATTATTATTATTATTAGTTAGTTAGTTATTCTAGTTTTTAGACAGTTTGTTCACTGAAAAAAAAGAGTGGCATTAAAAGTCAAATACTGTATAAAAAGCCACAATATTAATCAAGGATGTTTAAATAATGAGCTTAATAAAATAAAATAAAAAAGATTTTAATTGTATCAGGAATTTTGAGAGACATAAAAGATGCAAAAAAACTACATTTAGATTCTAATACCAAATAAAAGATTGACCTTTATAATTCCATCGTTCTGTAGACTGTTGTTTTTGCATCTTACTAAATAAAAAATTGTAGGTTTTAACCTGTAGTCAGAATAACTTTAAAAGAAAGTGATATAATGTTTCACTGAGATTCTCTCAGTGCCATCAGGTCATGATTTTAAAGTATTTTGTGCGGCAATCTTAAGATTTGCATGTTGAGATTTACTTTTTCCCAATACACTTACACACAGATGGGTGATTTTCATTTTCATAGGAGGGACAAAGTGTCCTGAAATGCCATCTGGTTCTCAGTGTGTAAACAGAGAGGAGTGGATGTAGTGTTTTGATGAGTAAAGGAAAGTGAAGTGTTCCAGCATTATATAAAGACCTCATTGCCTGAAATAGCTGTTACTCTTTCTGTAGCATATAAATGTCACAGCTGGTGGTGCATGTTTATAATCTTGGTTGAAGTAAATATTTATACAGTATACCAACTAAAGCAGGCCAAGTAAACAAGTCACGCATGCATCATGAAAGAGGATATCTCTATTTTTTCTATACTATATATAGTACATATTTATATACTGTATATAGGGTACACTTTTATGTACATGTAATGTAGATTTCTGTGGGCTTCATGAGTAAGTAATTGCTTAAACATTTATATTAACTAAAAGGAATTACAGATACAAAGCTGTTTAAAGTAAATTCTGTATAAAATATTTCTTAAATTAGAATATCAATACAAGATAATTACAGTATACTTGGGGGAAAAACAAAAACCTAAATAAGCTAAAGGGTGTAAAGATTTCTTTTGCACAATTTTAATATAAAAATGTAAAAACAAAACCTAACCAGATATTCAAGAAGTCCTGTAGACGACTCTGCACATTTACTCTCTGAAATACAATAAAACATGGATTTAATAGAGCATTAAAGCAGAGCATTAGCATTAGAGCATTAGCGTTCAATTATAAAAATCTAATGTAATCATGAGGTTTTTTTACAGGCAGGGTGTACATTCATTTTTAACATCTTAAAAGGCAAGAGATGGTTCAACTCAAGCATTTCTGTACAACAAATACACAGGTAAAGTTAATTAAAAACTGTTTTATGTCAATACTGGGGACCTGTCTATGAGGAGGAATGGTGCTATGGTGCTATCTTGTGGTTGTAGACAAACACTGCTCTACCAGTAAACAATTAGTTATAAGATAATAAGATGAAAATAATTTCCTGTCAACATTTGGAATCAAACAACTTTAAAGTAAAGTGTTATTGCAAATGATTGCTGGTGAGAGCACAATCAGTTCCGTAGTTCAGTTTTAAAAGAGAACTTTTGATGTATGTTTAAGATAAAAAAATTGTTTTTTTGTCCTCTCTGATGATAGAATTCAGTTATTTTAAAGTTAAACTGCAGGCACTTATGTTTGTGGTTGGATGAAAGCAAAGTCTTCCTTCTGATTTGCCTTTCAAATAGTTTGCTGCCATCGACCACAAAATGCTATAAATATGCAAATCTCCACCCACGATACTTGTTTGCCTCTCAATATCTCCTTTACACAGGATATAGGCATTTCAGAAATGTATACATTTTTCTTATTTCATTTGTGTATTTTTAAATCTAAGTTGATGAATGACCAAGGGCATATGGCCTTTGTCATTTCATATTTATATGACAGTGAATTAGGGAGTCATGGATCACTGCTTGAACAAGTACTTCATGCCAACGGCTTCCTCAGAGATGCCTTCACTGCCACCAAGTATAAACCTCAATGTTACAAATATGTATGCCTTAAAATACCTGTGAAATAAACTTCAAACAGGAAGGAAGAACAGTTTCACACTCCTTGACATTGCTGTGACATTGAGCTTGTGTGGATCAATTCCAAAATTTCAACTGCTTGTTAAAGTGAGGGTACTCATAAATCCTTTAATCTTTAACCATTCATTCTTGTGATATCATATTTATTGTAATCTCAGATGGCCAGACAACCTGAATGTATTGGGGTTTTTTTTATTCCTAAGAATTACTAGTGGAACAAATAAGTGACATTTGGTTTTATTTATAAAACAAACAAAAAATGTTTTATATAATGACAATAGAAAAAAAAAAATTCATTAATTATAGGTATGATTTATAATATCATCAGAGTGATACTGGACCAAATAAGCACCATAAATAGGTTGCAATAATTCTAGAGTTTGCTGTAACTGGCTGATTGACTAACATCAACACAGTTGCTAAAACAAAAACACCACAAATATAAGCCTGTCATTTTATTGATCCATTTTAAATCATGATACAGAATTGCCAGAAGAGTAGAAAAATGTCATCCCTACACAGTTTCATAATCCCAGAAAGTTTGACAAACTGTAAAAATACCCAGTGAATAAATAAACTAGCGTCTGTGCCCCGGTTTAAAATCGAGGCAAAGTAGACAACTCCAAACTTTTAGACCAAATTCAAAATGAACGTAACGGCGATGGAACCGTTACAATAAAGACAAAGTAACATCGACGCTAAATAACCTCATTCCCTTAATCCCAAGATGCATATTCAATCAGGCTGAGGTTACCTCATGTAAACACAATTACACCATACTGCTTACAACAACCATTTTCAGATGTGTAAAAAGTGGTGGGTCACGTGGTGAGGAGAAAGTGCTAGCCTGAAATCTCCCACTCCCACACACACACACACACACACACACACACACACACACACACACACACACACACACACACACACACACACACACACACACACACACACACACACACACACACACACACACACGGCAACTGACTGTCACCCCTAAGGCAGCTTAGGAGCACACAACAGTGGGGATAATTTAGCGGGAAGAAGTGAATAAAGCAAATCAAACTAAAGAGAACTAGTGTAAGAACAGTGTTATAGTGGTGGTGTCAGTCTTTTTGGACGGGGACTTTTATTTATTTATTTATTTATATATTTTTATAATTATATATATATATATATATATATATATATATATATATATATATATATATATATATATATATATATATATATATATATATATATATATAAAGAAAGAAAAGAAAAGAAAAGAAAAGAAAAGAAAAGAAAAGAAAAATAGTCAGCCTGCTCAATAAAAACCTGGGGGGGAGCTATGATGATGAAATAAATTTCTAAAATAAAAGCAGTAAACCTTAAAAATAAAGATGAATAATTAGTTATATAATTAGATATTATTGTCTAATGTAAGAATCCACTTTAGGAGGGTTTTATGGTGTGTACAAGCTCTGCGGTTGTGGGAGAAGGACTTCGGGGAGGCACCATAATAGAGTAGATCTAGAGGAAAGACGTCCTCTCACACACTGCCTGGGACATGGACAATACTGCTGCTCACAGGGCAATATCTAGAACACAAAAGCGAGACACAAATGGAGTGAAACAAACAGTTATTATATAGACAAAGAAAATACTAAACATCTAGGCATATAAATGATTAGTTTGAATGTTTCTTACGTTTCTGAGATACAAAAAAGAACTCATTTAAAAAAAAAAGTGTGTTGTGGTACGTCTGTGAAAATACACATACAAGCCTGAAAAGGAGACAGTTGACAAGTGAAACACAAATTAACCTGTCTTATGCCTTTAGTGGTTTGCTCTGGTACAATTTGAACTCCACCCAACCATACACTAGTCACTGCTCCCAGCTCTAACACACGAACTCAAACACTCATTTTACACCACTGAAGTCATTTAGCAGTCACAGTCTGTCAGAACTCTCATTAATGAACAACTTTATATAGTTCTGGTCACTAAATGATTTTAATAAAAGCTATTGTATTTTTGAGATTTGTGGTAAGAGGGCTGACAGCTGGAACCTTGACAGTGTTGAGAACAGTTTCATCTGTTTTAATTGCTCTTGAATAGTTAAATAACACTATCATTTTGTTAAAGTGCAGAAAATGCATAAAAAGCAGCCAGACATCATTAACTTAATTCACTTTTGGTCAAGCTTTTTCCTTTTTCTTTTTTTCCTTTTTCTTTTTTTACACGTTATGTAGCCTGTAGGATTTAAATAGATTGCAGTCAGCATTGGATTAGGGCAAGATGTGTTCAGTATCAATTACTATGGCTGTTTTCTTGGCCTTTATAAGAAAACAGGCTGATCGATGCTCTGACCTTTCATATTGAAAGTGGAGTGAAAGAAATACATAGCATAGAGATACATTTGTATTCTGGTGCAAACAGGTTCATTCTGATCTCCTTGAGCTGACAAATTTCAGCTGCTTTTCTAGATCTGTCAGCTTTAGAGTATTTGTAAACATTTGAAACAATAACAACAGTGTCGGGTTCGGTGTAGGTGATTTTTTTTTTTTATCTATAGGTGAAAATGTGCATAAATTGTTGTTTAATTACGTTTATTCTTTGTGATAATCGCACTGGACTGTGTGTATGCAGATCTGTTATGTCCAGTAAAACACAAAAGACCTTGCGCAAGTCATTAATAAGTGAAGTTAAGCGACACTTCGCTGAGCAAAGGTTTCTCACTGATACCGCACCCCTTTGCCTCTACTGCGCAGACTCGAGCTCTAATTTCCATGTCCTGCATAAGCTAGAAAGTACCTACTATTCTATCTTTTGGACTGATATCGGCTGACCCATGCTGTCCATCCTAAATGCAGTCTAAAGTCGAAAAATGTGACCTTTGTGCTGTATTAACATCTGACATAATCCATACAATCAGGATTAGTCTAGTAGACATTGCGAGTTCTCTTTTCTGAATCGCCATTATGTTGACATTGACAGCGTAAGCACACAATCAGTGAGGACTAGGAGCAGTTAAGATATCTCTGTATGCCAGTGATATAGCACTCAGCACCATTTTCTGTTTCTGATTGTGATAGTCAGAAGCTTTACTATACTTACATAGTCCCAGCTGCAGGGCCTTTACTCATCTGAGGCAGACATCCCTTTTATTGGGTCCTTGTCTCGCATCTAAAGGTGGAGAAAATAACAGACCTGTTAGATTAGGAAGTGGTAGCTCAGCGGATAAAGCTCTGGGTTACTGATCAAAAGGTTTGGGGTTTGAGCCCCAGCACCACCAAATGCCACTGTTGGCCCCTTTAACAAGGCCTTTGCTCCAGGGGCACAGTATCATGGCCGACCCTGCGCTCTGACCTCAGTATACTAACATGCTGGGAAACGCAAAGAAATTATTTGAATCCTGATATTTAGAGGTCACAAATAAATGCATCTATCATCTAGGGCAGGAGTGGCCAACCAGTCAAGATACCAAGAGCCACATTTTTTACTGTGTTACAGCAAAGAGCCACATCATACACATGGGCACATATGAACATCACCCATCCCTTCCTCCCTCACTCACTCACACCTCTGCTCAGCCAGAATTATTATAAATGTCACACAACCGGCATGATAATGACAGAAATTGACTCCTACATTACAAGACCACAGGCCAGTCAGTTTCAACAATATACATTGTGTGCACTCACGTGCACTCACACACACACACACACACACACACACACACACACACACACACACACACACACACACACACACACACACACACACACACACACACACACACACACACACACACAAACTCTCAGTTCAACCAAGTCCACAAACAAAAATATAATAATCTACAATAGCGTTTGTGAAGTTCAGTCCCTTTTAGAAATTCCTGGTCGATGTTAGCATGGAGTGAGCTGAAGTGGTGCTGAAGATTTGAAACTTTTAAATGCGCTAATGACGCCTGACATAAGGCAGAATGACTGGTCATTAACAAAAAAATATAAACTCTCCCACTCTGTTAAAAACGTCATGTGTTCATTTTCATTTTTTTTGCTGTGCATTTTTTTCCATTTTGAGAGCAAACTTGACACAGATTGTTTATTTAAAATGTAAGTAAACAATTTGCATATCGAAGTTTGTTTCTTTTTAATGTGCGTGTTCGCTTCGCTTGAGTTCATTACGGTATTTTCATCAAATGCGCATGTGCGTAAGATGAAAATATCGCAATGTTTCCCAGTAGGGGCAAGATCATTTAAGTCTTAAAAATACTGTATTGAACTCAAGCAAACACGCACATAAAAAAACAAACAAACAAACAAACACACAAACACGAACTTCGATATGAACGTAAGAGCCGCATGAAATCAGGCAAAGAGCCACATGCGGCTCGAGAGCTACGGGTTGGCCACCCCTGATCTAGGGCATCTATTTAATTGTAAAGAAAAATCTGCATTTGATTAAAATCTTGCTAAAATGTCTCAAAATATAGTTTTGCTATTTCAAAAAGGTAAAAACTGAGGATAAATTTCTTATCCTGTAATCAATTATTGTACCGCAGACAGAAACGTTAGCAAACACAACACAAGTTGCCGTTTTGATAGTTTTTATTAAATAAACAGATGCCAATAATAAACAGGCTCTGTTAATAATACACATCACCCTTTCTACTGTGTAATAAACAAAAGCCATCCACGTCTCAAATTTCCATCAGTTAAAAGCCATTGAAACACTATGCACCTTATCAAGTTCCTTTTGGGTCTCTTCTTCCATCCGTCGAATGTCGTCCATTGTCAAGTCAATCCACTTGTCTATCCAGCAAAACAGCTGCCTGTGGAAGGTGGTGAACAACCGCTTCTCTTGCTAGAAGCCACAACAGAAATGGTCATGTTTCTCAGATAAATGTAAATGTCTGGCAGTCACATGATATAATCAAATATGAGACATTTGGTCAAACAAGGTAACAAAAAAACATATATTTTCCTTACAAAAAACAAATACATAGCTATCGTGCCGGGAAAAATAAATTATTAGATTAGAGAATTAATATTGGATTAAAAATGGATAATATTTGGATTCATTAACATATTGTTCCTTGTACCTTGTGGATGAAGCCTTCCACTTTATTTTGCAAGCCAAACCACTTAAACTTGACAGTGACAAGTTTATAGGCACACATGTGTGGACAGTTGGTCTTCTGAGGTAGCTCTTTCTATATTTGGATTAGACATGCGTGAAAAAGTGGATTAGCTTGGATGCAACACTGTTGATGTGAATATTAATTTAGAGAACAATTAGATAATGGAGAACATTAAAACAACAACAATGTATATCATACACACTCGCCACTGAGGTCCTAAAGGCCCTCTTCCCGTCTTCGATGACTTGAATGTTGCTGGATCCTCATCAGCTTTGTAGTCCTGTAAGGATTAAATAAAAAAAATAGCTGACTTTCTGGCAAACAGTGAGAAGTGTACCTGCTCTTGAATTAAGTTACATTGTTTAGTAATTTGTTCTTATGCTGACTAAGGAAGAGCGAGGAGTAATCAGACACTATTCAAAACAACGGCTCTAAACACGGTCAGTGAACTTTTATATTCCTTCTGGCTGAGTCTTCCAACCTTTCACACACTTTAAAAGTCTAATTGATTTTCATATGCAAAAAATGGGAGACTTCATGCAGATAAGTCTAGTAGAAAAAGAAAAAGACTAGACGCAATGGAGTTTTAAGCCTACAAATTGTTTTCCATTTAGCATTTTACATCTCTAGTTTGTGTGAATACAATTATATGGCACAGGACAAATTTGTATCATTAGACGATTGTGACGTGACAAAACCAAGCCCTGACTTTATGTCTGTGGTCAAGGCGTTATTCTCAACACAACCATTAAAAGTAGTATCAAGTCTTTGTAAATCTGATGGTTTAGTAAATCTGTGTATGCAGTTGGAATTGTGATTGCATAAGATCTCTTCACACCACTTGATCCGCAATTACTCTGAATGGATTAGTCCGGAGTAAAGTAGAGCGGCAACAACTAATCGATAAAATCGATAATAACCGATAATCAAATTCGTTGTCAATGAATGCCACTATCGATTAGTTGGACCGTTCATGTTTCGGTTTAGAGTGACAGCAAGATAATACAGCCGGGTCAGTACAGGGTCAACCGGCAGCATTAACAAGTGTGCGTCCCAAGTCATCCAAGGCAAGAGGAGCATTTTATATTAAAACGGAAGGCATAGGAACATTTTATATTAAACACAACACAGAAAACTGGACCTGGAAGTTATGTAAAGTGGAGCTTGTAAAGGATTGAAGTACCACAGTGATGCACAGGGACGCAAAAAGAAAATACACTGGAGTCACGGATGAAGGCGAAACATCAGCACGGTAAGTAAAAACTGTATGATCCTAATCATGTGAAAATAGTACACTTTAATAAAGGGCTACTCTGTAAAATGTTCGTTTGCTAACTTCGGGACAGTCGCATTAGAGCTGTTCTTTTCTGACTTCCGCGCATCAGGTTGCTCGCAACATAGTGATGGATTCAATTAAAACGGTGCGAACAAACAATCTAAAAACAGCAAATAACAGCAGATTACATCTGATTACATTTTTAGTCACTGTTGGGGTTTTCAGCGAATGATTATGCATTTGTACACTAATGCATATTTTTCCCTATTCTTTTAAATCAATCCTGTTTGATTACTGCGTTTCTCCGTTCCATTCTCTTTTTATGGCATGTCTACTACAACAGTACCTTCTGTTTTCAAACGTGATTTATTGCGACTTTACTACTTTTAAATGCTTGTTTTTAATGTTTGTATATATAATTTATGCATACATAATTTAATTATTATATTATATATTCACAAATGAACAAATGTCTGTATATTCTTTTAAACTAAAAATGTCAAATTAATGTTGTTTTATATTTTATATTGATTATTTTAAGCATGGTTGTTAACCTGCCATCTGCAAAATATAATATAAATGTTGATTTTCACAAACCGCTTCAACCTGCATACTCATATGCTGTTTTGTTTTTTTACAGAAAGAAGCAACCCAGCATGAGTAAAGTAAAGTGAGAGAAGTGGTAGCTCAGTGGTCAAGCCCCAGTACTGCTACTATTGGGCCCTCGACAGTCACTGCTCCAGAGGTGCTGCATCATGTCTGACCATGTGCTCTTCCTAACAATCTGGGATATGTGGAAAAAAAAAAAAAAAAAAAGACTGTTGTAATGTATAATATAATGTAAACTATATTACCAAAATTATTTGATCACATGACATTTCCTGCTATATGTGGTTCTTTTTCAAACTGTTACCACAAATCTGGAGGCACTCAACTGTATAGGACGTCTTAAGATGCGCTATAATAAAATATTGCATTCACTTGAACTTGGAAACCCAAACTTGTTCCAGCATGGCAATGCCCCTTTGCACTAAGTGAGCTCCTGGAAGATATGGTTTACATGCTTTGGAGAGGAAGATCTTAAATGGCCTGCTATAGAGCTCCAATCTCATCCCTACTGAACACTTTATTATGAATTGGAATGCCGAATGCACCCCAAGCATCCTCACCTACATCAATACCCTTGTGGCTGATAAACACAAGCATTTAACTGCATGTCCTTCCCTGTATGTATGTGTATGTGACAAATAAAATTTGATTTGATTTGATATAAGCATACTACACAATTAAGTGAAACAGCTTCCCAGAAGAGTGGAGGGAATACGAAGAACAAATTGGGACTAAAAAAAAATAATAATCACATACCGTACATATGACCAGGTGACCCAATACTTTTGGCAAAAGTGTACATGAGGAAAGTGAGAGTTTTTTTTCTCTTTTTTCTCTTAAAGGATAGTGTATCTTACTAGTAGCAAAAGGGGAAATTGTGAATGTTTTCTTTAATATGTAATAAAAAAATTCCAAGATGCTCACTTTGTCTTCTACTTGTCTCCTGTCTCCAATATCAATGTAAACGACCTCAGTCTTTTTCCATGTGTCTTCATCAAGCTTGTGTACCTGCAGAAATGACATTTAAGATTAGGTATAAGATAAAAGGCTGACCTTCTGTTTACAAGGACTTAAGTTACTCAACACTTTCTTTTAAAAGATCCTGCATTTAAACTGACAAACTAAAAGATAATATAATTCTTATCTAGCATTCAGTTATATTCAGGTTTTTAGATATAGTTAGCTTTGTTATATAGGGAGACACTTACATTGTCTTGGTCACCAAAGTCAGGCTTGTGCCATGTTTCAATCATGATCATAAAGTTATCCTTCATGTACTCATTCTACGGGGCAATAAGAAAACAATGTGAGAGAAAAAAATAATTCTGGGCTTTCTGACTTATAGTTCAGTAGCATTTCAGAAATTATCAATTATTGTGACGGTTCTGCATCTTAGGTTTATCAAAGCATTAATAAATAATACTGAGCATCTCCTCAGCTAGAAGGTAGCATTTTACACACAGGTGAAGTGGATTAATTTAAATTAAGAGAAATACTATAATATATGAATGCTTATTTGTAGAAATCAAATACTTTGGGCCAGGCCATGAGTAAGATACTTACTGTGAGAACTAATGGTGACCAGAGGAAGAACAGCATATGGAAAAAGAAAATGTAATCAAATTTAGTGTAATTTTTAAGCCAGTAATGCTTTGGACATTTTAAAATGACCACATGTAAGTTCACTGTAATATATGCGCAAACAAAGCGTGGCTGTACGTCAATATTTTCTTAACCAACTAAGCTAAATTACTATACTTGTGGAACACTCAGACGTACTTGTACGACAGTATGGGTAAGCATTCCAGGCCTTCTCATGGACTTTGAGAGCTGATGCTGGCGCCAGCATCCTCACAAACCCTGGTACCTTACTACATGAGACAGTAAGAAAAAACAAAAGCATTGAATAATGCACCAAGCAACTAGTCCCAAGTAGTCTTTAAGAATCCATGTTTTTGAATGATCTTGATGGTGGTGATGATGATGATGATGATGTGCATACCTCTGCAAGTGGTAGATCTTATGTGTGTACTGCCCTTTCTCTCCATCCTCCTTCTCATAGGGTTCATTCTTCAGTACCTCCACTCCCTCTCCTCCTCCTGTCTCATTCTTACTGGCCTCAGCCACTGAGTAGAGCTGAGCCACTTGGTACTGCAGAGCAGAAAAGACAACCCGGTTCCCTCACACATTCACATAGCACGTATACACTGTGTGTGAAACACCGGCAGCCCAAGAAAGCAAATGTAATTTACTGAAAAATGGGATTGACTGATTAACACGGTCCTAAAAGGAATTACCGTGTTACTGCTATTATCCCAACTAAGGCAAAATATATCTATAGATAACTTCAAACACATTTTTACCACTCCGACACTAATATTTATTTTATGATTTTATGTTGAATTGTTCAGTCATGGACCACTTTGGTTTTGATTAAGCATCGTTTATATCATATTTTAGACAGAAAACCCCAAACAAAAGATAAAACGTATAGTTTGACTATACAGCCAATGTGAAAACGAATGAAGGACACACAGCAAGTATGAGAACAAGGTTAGGATACTTTGGTTAAATGTTGATAAGTACTACTCCTTGCGATTAGATAACACTGACTTGTACAGCATACAATACAAAAGACTAAAGCTGAGGTGCATATAAAGAGCACATATAAGCTGAATAACAAAAGTCTGGTTTGTGGGCCCTACAGAGGAACTTCCCAGAGTCTGTGTAGACTGGAAAAACTTAGTCACAGGGTGGGCTGTAATCCCGCTCTGTCGCATGAAGCAAGGCCGCTAATGGTCTCGATGGGTTAATGGAACATTTGGACTTACCTCTTCAACAGAAATGGGAAGAACGACTCGACTGGAAGGCAGAAGACATGTTTCCATTACAAAACAGTCATCAAAGACAGATTTACAAGTTTCTTTCTAGTCAAGGAATTTAGAAAGTATAATTGTACTGTAATGAACAAAAAAAGTAGATAAGTTGCAATTTATTAAATTTTATTTTATTTGTATAGCAATGTACATTGTCCAAAGTAGCTTTGGGAAGAAACAGGTCATAAAATATGAATGCATATGTTTGTGCTTATAAGTTTATTCCTGTCGAGCAAGCCAGTGGCAACAGTGGCAAGGAGAAACTCCCTGAGATGGTAAGAGAAAGAACCCTTGAGAGGAACCGGACTTTTAAGGGAACTCATCTTAATCTGGGTGACACCGAATGTCCATTTCTGATTATACACTACTCTATAAATAATGCATTGGAGAATTAGACCTTTGTGCCTCATTTCTAGAAGCAAAGCGTGGATTTTGTGCTTTAAAAGAGATGTGTCAGCATTCTGAACACCAGCTCACCGTGCCTTTAAAAGCCTGAAGGTAAAACACTTATAATCACCTCACGCTCTTTGAACTGTATGTGCAGTGACGTAGTGACGTAGTGGCTGCGTGACTGACAGGTCAGAATCACGTGACCGTGAACAATAAATTTTATTATTTTTTTAAAAGCCTCTAGGATTTACACAGGTATAAGACAGGGTGAGGATAACCGAGTTATAAGTTAATTGTGTAATTAAATTAAATAATAAAAGAATGATATTTTGTATATCCTTATTTTTTTTTTTAGCTATATTATGTTTTCATTCAAACACCGTATGTCAAAGTTGATGTACTGGGCCGGTTGTGTAATTCATTTCAGTATGAAATAACTAAATGAAAATGGCGAGCTGGTTAGCAGCTGTAACGTTAGCGGGTATATCCTAACTTCCACATGGGAATGGCCATCACTTTCGACCTCGACATTTTCAGGTTTTAACGATGGACTGAAAACTAAATTCAAGATCATATATATAGCAAAAATATATATATATAAACCACTATTAGAAAGCTGTTGAATTAGATGTAGAAGGTAAACTATCCTGCCAGGAGTCAAGTTCAACCTGAGGCCACTCATCTTTCTCTCATATAGCTGGCTTACGTTAGTTTTACGTCTACGCTGTTTTCGTATGCGTTTGCCAGTAATATCCTACTTGTTATTACTTACTATTCCTTAACAAGCATCTTCTTGTATCTGGTTCGCTGTCCGCCACATTCAAGTCGAACTTCCCCCTTCGGCAACTTCCTTCGTCTTCGTTAAGGGCTCGGAGTTCCAGCTTTCCTTATTCCCTCACATTAATTTCCTGAAAGATGTCGAAGGGGCGCGGCGTTGTCACGGCAACCACTCCCCCCGTGCAATCGTAACCTATTACGTCTCGTCTCGTGATTGCACAGAGCTTTGAGGAACCGGCTCGCGGGGCTGCTCTAGACCACGCCCCCATCACGTTACCTAACATGTAAAGGAGCAGTTAGTAGTTTTACTGTAGGTAAATGGCCGCTGGACTCAGAGCCGCCCTCATCGTGTTCTCTCTCTGCCGGCTTTATTCACACCTCTCAGGCTGTGAACGTGGAATTCTGGTTCCACGTGTTTTGAGAATAGATTTACAGGGTGGAGTAGAGTCAATGCTGCATTTCAGTTTCAAACCGTTCACGATCCCAAAACAAGTTTATTATCAGGCTTTGTTTGACAAAACAAACACACCAAACTGGTCCTCCTCCATTCTCACTCCACTCTCTTTTAGGAAGGTGTGGAAGGCTGCAATGCACATATTTAGGCTGAATTGTGAGCATAATTATTGTCAGCCTTCATAAAAACTTACATGGTAAAACGTTTCTCACTAAACTTGAAAGTTAAAGCTCGGTAAACTAAAACCCCCTCTAAATCAGGGCCATATTCAGAGGTAAATGGTTGAAAGGGGGTTTTTAGATTATGTATGGCATTATGAAAGATATTCTTCATCATCAATAACCACTTTATCTTGGTTGAAATGTGGAAACCAATTGTCTGATTTGAAGAGGGCCTGAAGCTGGATGTGTTCTCAGTGCCTCAGGCCTTCTCTGCTGGGCTTAACTCTATTAGAATCACAGACCTATGTTTTCCTATATTTTTCACAATCACGTGTTGTCAACATCAGATAAATTTGACGTGAGGCCTTCATAATCAATATTGCGGGCGCCTGTAGCATAATGCATATATTGCCTGAAGGCTGGGGCTTTAACCATTCGGATTTCGAGTTGACCTAGCAGGTTTACAGAAACATCAGCACTTTGACTTCCTTTGGCTGGATGGTCACAGAGTGCTCTAGTCAAAAACTCAAACCTCATTTGTAGCAAATTGCACAAGCTTAAATATATTTGTGTAGACTTTATATGTGTTTTTTCATTCCACAATTGCTGACACGGGAGAGGAAATTGATCTGGACACAGATACCCTAAAAAGCAATTTTCAAGATGGACTTTTCAAAAAGAAAAAGTTGTGATTCCTCAGCCAAAACAGTCCAAAAAAGTTGTTAAGCTTTTTTATGAATCATTTACACTTTTGCATTTATTTCTCGTAGAATTTACACAAAAACACACAATTTGATTAATCTGACTTTAAATCCCCAGAAAAAACAATGTTCAGGAAAGAAAAATGCAAAACCCAGGGTCATTTTATGAGGTTAATATTGATGCTTCTGATAGAGATGCTACATGTGGGCAGTGCAGCTAAGGCTTCAGTGAAAGGAGTGAGATGAGTAAAAGGAGACTTGTTGAATTGTGATAATTGGGTTTCTTGTTTTAATAATGGCATTCGCTTTCTTGCGATACCTGTCTGTTATACTGTGTTTCTGTATAGTATTGATGGTTCCTATAGCTGTGTCAGTATAAAGGGAGGTGGTAGTTCAGTGGTTAAGGCTCTGGGTTACTGGTCGGGGGTTCTAGCACCCGTAAAGACAAATTGTCACTCTTGGGCCTCTTGAGCATGGCCCTTAACCCTCTGTGCTCCAGGGGCGCTGTATCATGGCTGACCTGCGCTCTGACTCCGGCCTCCTTACACCAATAGGGTATGCGAAGAAAGAACTTTACAGTGCTGTAAAGTACATGTGAGAAGAATAAAGGTATTAGAGGTTGATTGATTCAAACAGGACACCACTAAAGGCCTAGATGTGAAATGCACGACCTGCCACGCGTTCTCCTGAAGTATCCTTTTACATTTATAGGAAGCAACTCAGGCCTGCTAACACTGAAATACGTTAAAAAAAGAAGTTGCGTTAAAATTAAACTGTAGAGCATCTCTATACTTTTGACCAAGTGTCACTCATTGCATATAGTATTTATTAGTCTTCATTTTCATGTAAGGTGGCAAACATTCTGCAGTTGACTGTATGTAATGCATTTTCCACAATGCAGATAGCTAAGCTGAAAGATAACTTGATATATTTAGGCTAGACTGTTTATTAATAACAACAACTATACCAAAATAAATTATTAATGATAACACCTATACCTACACCATAATAACAAAGCAAAATAACCAAACAATATCTTTGTGAAGTACAGGACAGGCATATGAGAAGACAAAATGATATATGACAATTTAATAGAAAACTGATTTTATATTTATTTATTATTTATTTTTTTTATATAGGTGATTTTTTTTTTTTGGTTAAAACAATGAATTGAAAATTCAACAGGTGCTATATAATGATATACAACAAATTAACCAAAAAGCATATACAGCTTTGAAACAAAATCTTTTACATGTAACAGAAAAAGACTTATAAAAGATTAAACATTTAACAAAGAAGGCTACAATTCAATGAATTACAAAATACAAATTGAGGAAAAACATTGGTGTTTCAGCCGATAGTGTTTTTCACACTTCAGGAGCCCCAAAACATCTTAACTTTATCTGCTTCTATCACTTGTCATTCACTCAAAATCGAAGGGGCAAACAAACATGTAAAAAAACCTACATGTACACATTACATTATGACATATTATGGTTAATAATTAAGGTATGGCAGTAAAAAAGTGCATTTTTTCCCCAGTCTTATGGGACTGGGAGGGGGAGAGGGTAGGTAAAGGTTGCACTCCCACAGCTATTGTGCTGTAATACAGTACTGCATTAATGTGAAATTCCATTTGTAATATCTAAAATGGTTTCCCTGTAAAAACTGTCCAACCAGGACACATAAACCGGTAATCTCATTATAGAGTATATATTTATTCAAAAAGAATCAAATGCAAGGGTGTGAGAAAGATTTAACCTGTTTATCTGAGTGTATTTCGTTTTTACTTACATTTTCACATCACATAATTTTATACAATTTCTTATGGACACGTAAAAATGCTGAAGTAAGCATTTACTGAGAACTGAGAACACTGTTATTTCTGTCCCAGTTGGAGTTGAATTTTTAGGGAAAAACAACAGAAGACTAAATCCTGCGTCTTAGCCTCCTTTGAGCTATATGAATGTTGGACTAAAGAAGAGATACAGCATCATTTTTTTAGCACCTCCCTTTTTGATTATCAAAGTAGATTCAAGTTTAGACGAAATACTTTCAGATGCAAAATGTGACTATGGACATATGATACCCTTTGTACATTAGATACACTAAGCAAAGAATACGTGATAAAATGTTTTCTGTTTAGGATCATTTAGGTCAACAAAGTGACAGTATAACACCTTTGAATACACAAGTGACAACCTAAACAACCCTTTTGTGCGTTAGACTTAGATGGCTATGTATGGAATAGAATTACAGCACACATACACTGTAAATATGAGCAAAGGCAAGCTAAATCCTTTTTGGTTGTCTTTAGCCAACATCATGATGTGTCTCATTTTATCTCTCTCCGTGAACACAAATACAAACTGTCATGAGGTGGAGCAAAACATGAATGAGGTCATGCCACCACATTGGGGGGGAAAAAACATTTAAAGAAGTATTACTAGTCTAATGGTTTTTACCAATCATAAAATAAAATGTATATTGTAAGAACTGTAACAAAAATGTTAACCATGTTGACAAACTGCATAATTCAATACTCAGTGAGTGGACGGGTGGTAACACAGTGACACACTGGTAATCAGGACAATACCTATAGTCAAATAACTATTTAAAATGGTGTCACACATTATTGCTGGTGAAAGTCAGTCTGTTGTGAAATCTGTCTATAAGCCACTCAAAAAAGAAATACTTGAATTTTGTGTAATATGTCTACTGCAACATTCTGTTCATCTGTAATTGAAATATATGGCAAAACATATCACACAGCATGTCAATCTATGATGAACTGCTAATAAACAAATTGGATCAAATCAGATAATAATCAGGTAAGTACTTTTTCCAGAGATAAAATACATGCAGCATGTCTAAGATATGCTTCATTTAGAAAAAGCTGCAGTCTCATGGCCATGCTGTGCTGTGAGTAATAAAGCTGGGCAATATCATTATTGTGATATATTAAAATCATGAGAATCAATGCATCTTCATTATTGCTGTAACTGATTTAATATAAAAAAAAATATTAAATACTAAAATTTTGTATTTGTCTTTAAATATTTCATATGTCTCAAGTGTCTTGCTAAACCTCAGCAAAACTAAATATAATGATATAAAATTAATATTTGAAGATGCCTTTAAATATCGCAATATATTTTTGCCATCTTGCCTGCTTCTAGTGTGTAGCATGCTGCTATATCTAGCCTGATCTGCATTAATAATAATAATAATAATAATAATAATAATAATAATAATAGTAATAATAATAAGATATCAATGCATGAATGTTCACTTAGTCTTTGTTTTTTGTGACAAGATCATTGTAAACACTGGAGGAACTAAAACAGTCAAGTTATGTAACTGAGGTCACAATTACTGCCAATAAAACATTTGAAAACACCTGTAGCAGTCATTTTCTCTGCATGCTGTCCAATGGGAGGATTCATATTTAGTCTTAATACTGTATGTCCATATACTGTATTCCGTAAGTATGAAGAACAGAAAAACAATTCTGAAAAATACACAATAGCTTGTCTTTGTGGAGTTTCTTCTTTACTTTCTTCCTATTTTGCACCCTCTTGATGTGTCAAGCCAGATAGGTAGTGTGTATATGGCCCTTGTGTATTTTCTCCAAGAGTACTATAAGCTCTTTAATAAGCTGTTGATTGTGAGAGGAGAGTCAGTGCAGGTAGCATCACATGTTGTGCCTTGTGATTCACAGTGTTCATCCAGCCCACTAGGAAATACTCCAGGAGAAACAATATTGTTTTGGTATCATCGCAATGGAATTACTCCTCAGTCACATACGTCAGGATCGGAAAACAAGGCAAATATAACAGGGCTTCATCAATTGCTCCTAGTTATAAAAATCATACCTAAAAACAAAGGTATTATTGGCTAACCTGGGTTGCTGTCTGGGTTCATTTGAGAGACAGAGAACTTGGAGAGGGGGCTAGACGGAGTAGGTAGATGCTCATAATCCCTAAGAGAATTCCATCTACACAGCCAACACTATATTTAATTGTAAAGAAACATTTTACAATAATCAGATACTCTTGATTCACCCAGAAAATCTGTTACTGAGACTACAGAGCATGTAAACATGTTTAGGTGGCACACTGTCACATTTTACTGTAACTGCTTTGTCTATATGTCTGTGTTTCTGTTCATGTGTAAAATTAGTGGAATACTGGTGGAGCCGGTAAAGGAAAGAAGATAGCTGAACTACACTTTTGCGACTTTCATTCCTTTCTCCTTTCCTCTCTATTGCCTCCTGGCCCTCAGTTTGATTTGTACCGTTTATAATCGAGTCCATGTTCAGACATAGGCCTGCTGGTCGTTGCCATTCTTAAGACAGATCTTGGGGTCGTCCTCCAGCTCCTTTTGTTGTTTGCGCAGCTGGTTGCCAAAACAAAGCAGGTAACCAGGGAGGCAGAAGCCCAGCATGCTGACACCCAACAGGCCCACATTTACCTGCACACAACATGGTCATCAAACTACTGTTCTCTATTCACTTTGGAGGTGACTCAATTTATAATATAAATAACGTCATAAAAAGACCTGGAATGCAGTGATCACAATCAATATTGCCTTTTGTATTCCCAGAGCTCTATACTCTCATAGTACTAGATTCCCAGAGCAGTATATTTATCTAGGACTATATAACCAGTGCTCTATACAGTCAACCTCCGATAATTTGTGGTTCGATACTAGCAGTTTGGAAAATTCACAGGTTCTCATTTGAAACCTAACTTAACAGCAGGTTGCGGATTATCTTAAAATCCGCAGGAATCCGCAGCGGGACCGAATGTTCAGGAACGTTAGGAATAACATTTTAAACTATGTTTTCAGTAACAAATTTCATAAAATTTTTTAAAACATTATTGTATTAAAGTGACATAATGTCTAGATGAATTCACTAAGGTACCATAGGGGGCTGCTTTAGTTACTGGATAATTCACATGTGTTATTTATATGCTTTATGATTATTAACTACATACAAGCATAACTAAGTCCAAACCTCAAATTTAGGATGGTTAAATATTGTATTAAAACTGATTATTAAAACATGGCACCAGTCTCAAGATGTGTGTGTTGCTGTAGTTCTCACCCAGAGAGGGTCTCCCTGTAATGGGCCCATCATAACCATGAAAAGAGGCTGTTGCAGAAGAGCAAAAAGAGCGCTGATCAGAGACTGCAGTCCTGTCAGACTGCCAAACTGAGAGGAAGGGTACCTGCAGACCAGATAAAACAACAGTCATAAAACTGTTTTCAAATCCACAACAGGAAAATGGTCTGAATCAGTGCTATTGTACTCACACAGCAGCATATAGGCCTCCGACAGCAGAATGGATAAAACCTCTTACGATGGTGTGTAATATAAAAGACAAAATCTATAGAGCAAGCAGAAGCACAAATATCATTTATAGATTCAATGTTACATAAGAACACCTACATATCCAGTGTGTGAACTTTCAGTTTCCAAAAATACTTTCTGTAATGAATAAATGATGAGAACAGGCTGTTCTTTGGTATAGAAAAAATGACAAATTCATCCACAAGGGGTCACTAAATTACTGTACAGCTGCTTTTGAAACAGCTGCAATGACGTCTCTCTCTCTCTCTCTCTCTCTCTCTCTCTCTCTCTCTGTGTGTGTGTGTGTGTGTGTGTGTGTGTGTGTGTGTGTGTGTGTGTGTGTGTGTGTGTGTGTGTGTGTTTGTGTGTGTATCTGCTCTCAGGATGTGTGGTGCAGGCTGGTAATTTTGTGGTAAAAAAATAATGAGTATTGCATTGCTCACCTGCAAAGGCAGGTTTGGGGCCAGACAAGTGACCCCAAAGCCAACCAGGAGCAAGTTTGTGAAGATAAAGGCTCTGGTGGCATTGCTTATCTGCTGAATCTGTCTGTTACGCTTCTTTGGTTGGGTGGGGTCTCTGAGAACAGGAGAGAAATACAGGCAATTTGATTAGACTGACATGACATGGGGTAGCTGCATATCTCAATGCTCTTTACAGTACATGAATGATGTAAAAACATATACACAACATATTATCTAAACATGATAGAATATATTTCTATCAAGCACTTTTGAAATACATCAAAAAAATTTTTATATGATACCAATTGATCTGTGTGTTTCCTATATTTTACTTATATACATTATGTACAGACAATGTCATACATGTGCGTATAAATAGTAAAGTACTCTAAAGTGGGCTCCTTAGATTAAGTATGATTTGAATTTTATCACTCATACATAATATTACATTTGATAACTGAATTACAACTGATAGCTTCCACTTTTTACATATTTAGGAGATAATGTACTAATGTTTAACATAAACATGTCTCTAAGTAAATACTAGCAAATGTGAGATAAAAATAAAACACTTTTTAACCAGCATCTAAAGCAGAAACATGTGAATAGTATCTGACTCACTTGGTGATTTGTTTTTCATTCTTGTCCTCGCACTCTTTCAATCTCCAGTCCATGATGTAACCAATCACTGGAGCAGTCAAGAGACACAGCAGCTGTAGCACACCGAAGATTGATGTGTACGTGCTCACTGAGAAAGGAAGACAGATAAAGAACCATAGTAAGCATCGAATTCTGAAGCATTTATCTGTGGCTATATCAAAATGATATTGACATAAGTGTGGTTGGATAGATTGCGTAGGTAAAGCTAATCGAGGCAGGAGTCTATTTGTGTTTTATATGACAAGGGGAATTAACATCAAAGTTAGGAGGAGGTGGGCGAGCAGGGAGACAGAAGAAAGAATGCATAGACAATTTAGCCTGGAGTCTTACCCACTTCCATCTTTTCCACTGAGAAGGCATTAGAAAGCATGAAAACATGCAGAAAAAGCAGAGAAAACACAAATCTAGAGAAGTTAGGGTATGAAATAACCAGTGGATGAAACAGACCCTCTCTAACATGAACAACACATTACAACTTGAAGTAGTATGCCAATTTGAAAGAACAACAAGCAACAGTAATTACAGGAAAGATTGTAGTCAGACATACATGAGAGAACAGACACAAGTGACTAAAAAGTGCAGTCTGTAATGTGTAGCATTATGTTATGCATGTTGTAGTATCAAATGAATTACAAAACCTATGGGATAACCTTTTTTGCTGATTGACACAACAAGCCAACTGGGTATGATTTTTGTACATAGATTTTAGGTTCATTTTAGTTTTGAATATAAGACATTAGCCACTGTTATTCAATCAATTGGCTGCTGTTGGTGCTAGTCAACAGCATCATACTTTTTTTATACAAACCTGTGCTGAGGTTTCTATCAGTCAAAGACTCCAGGATACTGTTCATAGCTCCCATGTAGAAGATGAGTCGCAGCTGAGTGACACACATGGTGATTAGACTGAGCAGGAAGATGGGGCTGAATACACTGCGCATAAATGACTGTGCTACAGAGAAAGAAAAGAAAAGAAGAATCTTATTAGATCTTTCATTCGAGAATTAATTAAATATGAAATTATATTCCCTTATCTTAAAATCTTTATTTCAGCTTTTAATCCAGTAGCTATGTCTGTGATGTAGAAAATGTTAATTTATCGGCCATACCTGTCAGACGGGGAGAAATGTGTAATTAATTACACCAGCCTCTGTTCAAATAAAAAATAATTCTACAGGTGCTTGGATGGCAAGGTGATGGTTGCATAAACCTTATAGACCATTACAGGCTGGAAAATGTAGCTGTTAATAATTAGCCAGTCTTGGTGCTTTAAACCCACACTAACCGATGAAGAGAGGTGATTTATAATCCTGAACACAGCTGTGGTGACTTTTTATTGCACAGTATTTCAGGAATCTTCCTCACTTTAGGAAATAAAAGCCCTTCGAGAAAACTGACTGAAAGCCTTCATGATACTATGGTAAAGCCTGCTGTAACTAATAAGTGTTATAAAAACATGAGGAGCTAAAGGCCTTAGCTCTAGGATTAGATCAGTATCAGACTATCCTTTAAAAAAACAACTCACCCATTGCTGCTGGCTCTGAGCCTGCCTGCCTGCCTTGCCTCATCTTTTGCCCACCAAAGCTTCTTGTAACACTGTGTAAATTGATTACATGGACCACTTAGCTTGAACGATCCAAATTTGGGACCCCCATTGTGAATTAAAGACCCTCATATCAAATTTTCAAATTTTATTTGTCACATACACATATATACAGAGTATGACATGCAGTGAAATGCTTTGTATGACTGTCCAACATTTAAGCAAAAAAAGGAATAGTATTTAAGTATGAAAAATAAAGTAGATAAATAACAAGTATAAATTATAGAAGATATATGGAAATATATGTATATACATGAATGAGTATGGCAGATATTAGAAGTACAAATTAAAGTGATTTAGTGTGATTGTCCTAAAAGTGTCCATGTGCAGTATGGTGTGGTATAAAGTGGGAAGAAAAAGCTTGCAAAAGTCTGTGTGTCTCACAGTTCAGATTAATTGTATTGTACAGATTTGGGTTAGTGCAGCCAAAAGTGCAGAATGCTCTCTCCATTCCTGAGATGTTCTGCATTGGGATGCGAGGTCTGCTTTCGAGTGAAAGCATTTATAGAACACTTGGTCTCGGACAGCTTGCTGGCCAAAGGCTGTCTGTCTTGTCTGTCTAGACTAATGTGGGCATGAATAAAGCTGTCTGCTCAAAGTAATTTGAAGCTTGACCTGTACTTGTAACAGCATTACCAACTGTTTATATCAAGAATGAAGGATGAAGGACTTGGCTGAAAGTATATGGTTGAGAAAACGTAAAAATGTTGGCAAATATTTTGGCAAAATATCAGAATATAGACAAATGTATCCAATAGTTTTGTTTTCAGGCCTAAAACAGTTTAGTTCTTTCAGCAGATAATTTTGCTTCTTTCTGGAAATAACCAAAAAAAAAAAAAAATTTATAATAATAATAATAATAATAATAATAAACAATTAGCAGAATCTTTTGCATATAGAATAAGACGAATTAATTTTGAATGAGTAAAAAATCACAATATACTAATTTGCCTGTATTTTTATGTGAAATATACGTGTGATATGTGGTTTTATTAAAATAAATTGGGTTAAATCTTGAAACTTCTCATGGAGAAAGCTAGATCTATATTTATCTACTTTTTAAGAAAACACTTTAATCATATCAAGTTAGTAAATATGAATTAATATGACCCTTACAGTCATCTGAAGATTTGCACTGCACATCTAGGTCAACAGTTGACAAGCAGATCTTGTTGCCGTCCTGCGTGGCCAGCATTTTGGGTTGGTTTTTAATGGAGTTCCCCACACTGAGTCTGCGGCCCACAGTAGTCACCTGCCTGTAAAACTGCTTGCCTGTGATTTTATGGTCGAAGCCCAGCCAACTAAACTTGATCTTTACACTAATGGAAAAAAGAAGAAGATAAAAGCCTTCTTAACACATAATTGATGGATGGAACAGACTGAGAGTATTCACTGAAAGATTTGTGGGACTTGTTGAGTTTGCAAGAGATCACATACGTGTAGTCCATATCCTCAGGCCCAGGAAAAGGTTCCAGAGGCCAGTTAAAGAAGCAGTTGATAAAAACAAGGCCAGCACAGGCAGCCCAGACCAACAGGATGGTGATTAAGGCCACACCCAGGTCATAGATCACCTGTGAGTATAATAAATATTGATTTAAGCACACAATAGAGGGTGGTGACATTGCCTTCCTGTATTGATTTATGTTTCTTCTGTCATTCTATAATCATGATATTTTCTCAAAATATCTAAAATACTTCAACATTACAATACAATATCTTCTTCTTCTTCTTTCGGCTTAGGGGTCGCCACAGCGGATCATCCGTCTCCATACCCCTCTGTCCTCTACATCTGCCCTTTTTCAACCCAACTACCTGCAAGTCTTCCTTCACCACATCCATAGCCCAATTTCCACCAGTACCCTGTTGGCTATGAATTTCTCTTTTGTGATCCGCATATTTGATTTGGCACGTTTTACGCTGGATGCCCTTCCTTACGCAACCCTCCCCATTTACCCGGGCTTGGGACCGGCACTAAGAGTGCACTGGCTTGTGAAACACTCAACATTACAATACAATATATTATACCTTAATGATTTGCCTGGACATAAAAGACCTCTAAAAGATGTGATCTGAGGTCACGTCGGGATGGAAAGGCTTACTGCCGGAGTGGCAGCTGCCATGTTGCGTCACCCATGTTACCATTCTTCTGTCGCTAACATGAATTAAACATGACTTAAAACATGAATCAGCTATAGATTTTTACCTTAATGCCTGGAAAAGTGACAGCAGAAGAAGCGTAGGATCCAATCATGAGTGCGATAAAGGTAGAGCGTAGATCTCCAAACATGTTAGGAAGCTGAAACAAACAAGGACAGAATTTATTAACATACACTTTTGTTTATACTGCAAAGAATTAAAATGGTTGAAAAAATCTTCTAATTTCAACCTAAGAAATTTTGCTTATAGTACAACGATTTACCAAAGATTATAATATTTTTTATAAAAAAACATATCCGTTTATAGATACAAGATTAAATGGTGTGGCATGCCACCAAATAGTTTGCAATAATTCAACAGTGGTTTAACAGTGGTTTATGTAAATATTATATCAGTGTGACAGATAAGCAAAACAACATGTGGATGAATGAATGTAGAATGTGTGTGAGAGAGGGAAAGAGGGGGGTGGTGGTGGTGAGGGAGTAAGTAAGGTCTTGCATAAGAGCAGACTCCCTCTGAAGGAACGGGATAGAAGAGATGAGCACAGACTGTTCTGAACTAAACAACTGTCAAGTACCTCCACAGCAAGAAGTGGAAAATAAACAGAACAAATAAGTGAGTGTGTTGAAGTGTTGAAAAACATGCTTTGATTTACACATGCTCTGAGGAAGTTTAAGAATTTGACATATCAATTTCTCAACCAGTCTACCAAACCCAGAAAGTGTCATGGTATACATACTGGTTTACAGTTATTAAAGGCACACTAAAGTTTTTCCAGGAACTCTTCCTCGCCCACCTCATGCTTAGCAGGCAGAAATGAAAGAGCCAACTGGAGCCCAACCCAGACGTCATTCGCTGCCTTTAATTAGAGGAAAGGTCATTCCCTGTCCAGGAAAGGGAAAGCCAAAACATCCAGGATGACACTAGCATAAAAACCCACCCTAGCTCTTTGTCTTACACAGACACACACACAACTCTGTTGTTCCATAGTCAAAGAGGACCTTATGCAGCACAACAGTAACCCACATTAAATGCTTGGCTGTTATTTCTTCTAAAAAAGATTGCAGAGTCCCAATCTGATCAGTAAAACAGGTTTGAGCACATTAACACCACCACACTAATTTAAAACATGAAGAGACTTTTTCAACACCACAATACAAAAAATGTCATTATCTCTCTACATTGACATGAGCACCAGGCTCTACTTCAGTAACAGTTCATCCACATACTCATTAACTATTCCAATGTGTTCCTTAAACAGATATAGAATAGAATAACCTTTTTTTTTAAACAAACATATATACTATATACTTACTGTATGTACACCTGATATTTCCAGCCATTAGTGGGTCTATCCAAAACTGCTACCACAAAGTTGGTGGCACACAATTGTGCAGAATGTCTTTGGATGCAGTAGCATTACATTTTTCCTTCACTTGAACTAGAAGACCCAAACCTTACCCTACATCAGTACCTGAATTTACTAACACCCTTATGGTTGAATGAATACAAATCTTCACAATCACACTACAAAATCTAAAAGTTTGCTGTTTAGCAGTTACATGCCCTGCACACCTTGCACTGCACCAGCATTAGAAGTAGGCAAGTAGGGCAAGTTCGATGATGTGAAGATCAAATGTTCTGTAAAATATCATTGGTAGTTTGTAGCTTTGTTTGAAGCTGAAACTTCAATGTTTGTGTTCAATTAGGATCAAAGGTTAAATGCATCTCTTTTATTGCTCATTTTACAGAAAATTATTTATATTTATAAATATTGCAGGATATGACTCTGCTCTTATGAGGTTGTTCTCATAAGGATGCTTAAACTAAAAATAACACATCAAGAGTTGTTAGAGTAATAGTTTGCTATCTTTTTAAACAGTGTAGAAATTTATTTAACATGCATAATTAGCCAACAACTCTTACATTTACCTTTTACATTTATGGCATTTAGGGGACGCCCTTATCCAGGGCAACTTACAACTGAGCAGGGGAGGGTTAAGGGCCTCAATCAAGGGCCCAGCAATGACAGCTTGGTGATGGTGGTAAGATTTGAACTTGTGACCTTCCGATCCAAAGTCCAATGATTTAAAGCACTGAGCTACAAACTCCACCTCTCAAATATATCAGTGATATACTGTATGATCATTTGCTATATAAAAAGAAAAAATTTCCTGTCACATTGAATAGGTGTACACATGCTCATCAGCTCTCTCTTCAAACAAAATGCACAGATGGAACAAGAAAAAATCAATAAAGCTTGTATTTTGTAAATGGAAATGGGTTTGTGTAAAAGAAATGTCAATGCCTGCCCACTTCACTTCTTTACAATAATTTACCAAAAAATTTTTTTTTTACTTCTACTCACACAGGGGGAATTCTGAGGAGAAGGACAGAAAAGAATGAGTCATAGACACAAAACAGTAGCGTGGCTCTCACACTTATCACATAAAACTGGAACCACAAAGAGGGTAATGAAATGAACACAGAAGTGAAAACCATACTGGAGCAAACCGAACAGAGTCAGATCATAAAACGAGATGTTCCATCACAAGAGTCTCGTGTCTATGTGCTGATAGCAGAAAACAGCATTTAAGGAAGCACAGTAGACAAATAAAAAGTCGGTCAAAACAGCACCAGTGTGCACCCGATGATCCAAACAGTGAACGAATAAACATGACCTTCAGATCTGTGCCAGACTGAGAGTATGATATGAATGTCTCTGGTAAATAGCACTGTTGTGTCTTGTTTACAAGCTGGTCTCAGTTTCGCCATGTGTGTCTATGTGTCTGGAACTATTATTACTCATCAATCTTATTTTTATGTGCCAACACCACCTTCCCTCCTAAGCCCGACCCTTCCCTGACGCATTAATCCTCTCTTCAAACCTGTTTTGTTAAACTCTGCACATGAACCAACATGATGAAAAATACTAAAACTTCCTTTCAGACTGAACCCCCCACACACACACACACACACACACACACACACACACACACACACACACACACAAACACACATGCTCATTGCAGTTAGTACATCATGTGCTGAGTAAGCTGATATAAACTCAGAAAGAAAAAGACAGAAAGATATAGAGGGTAAAAACAGAATGAATAAAATGGTTATATGTATAAAGCAGCTAAGCAGAAACGTAAATACTTGTAAATACTTTCAAAATTTGCACAATTAAAACTAGTCACTCATTTACTAATTACAGAATTTTTCCTGCTGTGATTCAAATTTCCAAAGCACATGAAAATGAGTATTAACAAGGAAGTTCCATGTCAGAAAGCAAGACACTTCTGCAGAATCCCCAGACTTTGATCAGCGGTGTAAAACTAACAGTTATTTCAAGTAGCAGGGGTGTGCTTCCTAGAACCTGGCAGCTGCAACAGCTACAATTACAAACTGAACTGTTCCACAGCATGATCTGACATACACTTTCTTTCATCCCCTAGTCTTACACAGAGAGTGGCAAAAGTACAGACACTCATGTTTTTAAAATACTCTGTTAAAAGTCGAAGTACTGACTAAAATTTTTTACTCAAGGTAAACTAAAGAAGTATGAGCTCTGACATGTACTTAAGTAAAAAGTAGCCTACTCTTACTAACTGGGAACTGGACCTTACATCATATTAATATTAGGGCTGTCAATCAATTTAAATATTTAATCATGATTAATCGCACGATTGTTGAGTTAACTCACGATTAATCGCAAATTTAATCGCACATTTTTATGTGTTCTGATCTATACTATCTGTGGAGTTATTTATTTATTTAGAAAGGACGTCATCAATAAACGTGTGTTGCGTAAAAGTTTTTAAATCCGCCTCTTTTAAAAAAATGGTCAAACAAAAATATGTGCTGCATTAATCACGCGTTCATAACATTTGTGCCGTTAAAACATTTAATTTGCATTAACGCGTTATCAATGTGTTAATTTTTATAGCCCTAATTAATATATTAATACAAAACTAATTAAAAATTGTGTTACCTAATGAATGTATCCAGACTGAAAATCCACCATATCCAACACAAGCAGAGAAAAGATGATGATCATGAATGTCTCTGTACTCAGTCATGTTTACATCGCTGACTTCCTCTGTCTCATCCACATTAACCCCATACTTCTTGTTGCCTTCTTCCTTGCTCATTGTTATCTTCATAAACTAGCTTACGTCTGTGATGTGTGAGAGCTAGGAAATAATACACCAGTGGTAGATTGAAAAAGCCGTGCAATGACAGGAAAAAGGTTGATGAGCTGAAAACATAATAATAAAAATGTTTTAAAAAAAAAAAAACACACTGAACACTTGAACACTAAAATATATATATATATATATATATATATATATATATATATATATATATATATATATATATATATATATATATATATATATACAGTGAGGAAAATAAGTATTTGAACACCCTGCTATTTTGCAAGTTCTCCCACTTAGAAATCATGGAGGGGTCTGAAATTGTCATCGTAGGTGCATGTCCACTGTGAGAGACATGATCTAAAAAAAAAAATCCAGAAATCGCAATATATGATTTTTAATCTATTTATTTGTATGATACAGCTGCAATTAAGTATTTGAACACCTGTCTATCAGCTAGAATTCTGACCCTCAAAGACCTGTTAGTCTGCCTTTAAAATGTCCACCTCCACTACATTTATTATCCTAAATTAGATGCACCTGTTTGAGGTCGTTAGCTGCATAAAGACACCTGTCCACCCCATACAATCAGTAAGAATCCAACTACTAACATGGCCAAGACCAAAGAGCTGTCCAAAGACACTAGAGACAAAATTGTACACCTCCACAAGGCTGGAAAGGGCTACGGGGAAACTGCCAAGCAGCTTGGTGAAAAAAGGTCCACTGTTGGAGCAATCATTAGAAAATGGAAGAAGCTAAACATGACTGTCAATCTCCCTCGGACTGGGGCTCCATGCAAGATCTCACCTTGTGGGGTCTCAATGATCCTAAGGAAGGTGAGAAATCAGCCCAGAACTACACGGGAGGAGCTGGTCAATGACCTGAAAAGAGCTGGGACCACCGTTTACAAGGTTACTGTTGGTAATACACTAAGACGTCATGGTTTGAAATCATGCATGGCACGGAAGGTTCCCCTGCTTAAACCAGCACATGTCCAGGCACGTCTTAAGTTTGCCAATGACCATTTGGATGATCCAGAGGAGTCATGGGAGAAAGTCATGTGGTCAGATGAGACCAAAATGGAACTTTTAGGTCATAATTCCACTAAACGTGTTTGGAGGAAGAAAAATGATGAGTACAATCCCAAAAACCATCCCTACTGTGAAGCATGGGGGTGGTAGCATCATGCTTTGGGGGTGTTTTTCTGCACATGGGACAGGGCGACTGCACTGTATTAAGGAGAGGATGACCGGGGCCATGTATTGCGAGATTTTGGGGAAAAAACTCCTACCCTCAGTTAGAGCATTGAAGATGGGTCGAGGCTGGGTCTTCCAACATGACAATGACCGGAAGCACACAGCCAGGATAACCAAGGAGTGGCTCTGTAAGAGGCATATCAAAGTTCTGGCGTGGCCTAGCCAGTCTCCAGACCTAAACCCAACAGAGAATCTTTGGAGGGAGCTCAAACTCCGTGTTTCTCAGCGACAGGCCAGAAACCTGACTGATCTAGAGAAGATCTGTGTGGAGGAGTGGGCCAAAATCCCTCCTGCAGTGTGTGAAAACCTGGTAAAAAACTACAGGAAACGTTTGACCTCTGTAATTGCAAACAAAGGCTACTGTACCAAATATTAACATTGACTTTCTTAGGTGTTCAAATACTTATTTGCAGCTGTATTTTACAAATAAATAGTTAAAAAATCATACATTGTGATTTCTGGATTTTTTTTTTTAGATTATGTCTCTCACAGTGGACATGCACCTACGATGACAATTTCAGACCCCTCCATGATTTCTAAGTGGGAGAACTTGCAAAAAAGCAGCGTGTTCAAATACTTATTTTTCTCACTGTATATATATATATATATATATATATATATATATATATATATATATATATATATATATATATATATATATATATATATATATATATATATATAAACACACATGTATGACTGTAAGAGTGGAACACTGCTTGGTTGTCTGTATCATTCCTTACGTGCACAACTGCAGCAGAGAACACTTTGTTCATCCTAACAAAAAATCAAACTGATGTCTTTTTTTGGTCCTTGCTTGGAGCTTAGATCTGATGCACAGGGCAGATAAAAGCAGAACACAGGAAAGGAAACTACTAGGGCTTAACAGATAGTCAGATGAATATCTTACATATCTCTACCCATGAAAGTAGAAGAGGTTTCCCAAAGGTTATGTGGTGATAATGATATCCAGACCTGCAGTAACTACAGGGGAATAATGTTGATCAGTCACATTATTAAGTTATCGGAAAGAGTAGTGGAAGCCAGGCTGAGGGAAGAGGTGACCATCTGTGAACAACAGTATGGTTTCATGTTGAGAAAGGGCACCACAGATTAAATATTTGCTTTGAGAATGTTGATGGAGAAGTATAGAAAAGGTCAGAAGGAGTTGTATTGTGTGTTTGTGGATTTAGAGAAAACGTACAACACAGTGGAGAGAGAATTTGTGGTAATGTATGAGGAAGTCAAGTGTGTCAGAGAAGTATGTGAGAGTGGTGCAGGACATGTATGAGGACAGTGTGACAGCAGTGAAGTGTGCAGTAGGAACGAAAGACTGGTTTTAAGGTGGAGGTGGGACTGCTTCAAGGATCAGCTCTGAGCCCTTTCCTGTTTGCAGTGGTGATGGACAGGTTGACGGACGAGGTCAGACAGGAGTCTCCGTGGACTATGATGTTTGCAGATGATATTGTTATTTGTGGTGAGAGTAAGGAGCAAGTTGAGAAGAGCCTGGAGAGGTGAAGGTACATGCTGAAGAGAGAAGGGGACTGAAAGTCATTAGGAGTAAGACAGAGTACACGTGTGTAAATGAGAGGAAGGGCAGTAGAGTGGTGTGGTCACAAGGAGAAGTGGTGGTGAAGGTGGAGGAGTTCAGGTACCTGGGGTCAACAGTGCATGTTGTATGGTTTATAGACAGGAGGTGGAGCTGGAGGAGGCAGAGCAGAAGATGCTAAGATTTTCATTGGCAGTGGCGAGGATGGACAGGATTGAAAATTAGTTTATTAGAGGGAGACTTAGTGAGAGAGGCCCGATTGAGATGGTTTGGACATGTGCAGAGAAGGGACATGGGGTATTTCAGTAGCCGGACGGTAAGAAACACCTGCAGCTAATGAGACTTATCAGTGCACTCTGTTTCAATCCGGTGTAGCTATTAAAGTGGAGCAAGACACCAGCCTCTGGGAAGACAGCCACTAAGCAGAGGCCAAGGAAAGGTCGCCAAACGGTGACTAAGTGCAGGCGGGCGCCGGAGAAAGACGTGCCAGTCCGCGAGGAAACCTGGCCGGGCGCTAGAAGTGGAAAGCGTGCTGATCTGCGAGTGAGACCAGCAGACGCCGGAGAAAGGCGGGGTGATCTGGCAGACGTCAAGATGGAGGCATCCTGAACTGCGAGTGTGTGGGTGAGCCCTGGCATGAGTACTGGAAAGAAAAGTGTTGGAATGAAAACAAAAGTAAATAAAGAAAGCTCTGCTTGGTAAGCTTTTGTCTGTCTCTCTTTCTTCAAAGGCGGAACCAGTTAGTGTGTTGCAGTTGCAATAAATTTTATGAATAAATTGTAATATTGCCTCTTACATCTACCTTGAAATGGACAGTAAACGTTCTACTCTATTGAGGTAATCAGGTAGTAAAGCAAATCTACCTAGAGACATCATCAGAACAACCATGTTTGCCCAATCAGTGGTCTGCACAATGTTCAGCTCCATGTGCTTATATGATACCTGGGTAAAAACAGTATTCTAATTCAACACAGGTACTGTAGGAACATGTGATGACTGTGGAATTCAGTGTGGAATCACAGCTGTTTAGCTGTGCCACCTGGGAGAGAAGAAAAACCTAATATATAGTGAGACTCACTGTTAGAGAGGTGAAGGTCATGCACATGCCCCCAAACCCGTTCATGGCTAGAGCAAAAAAGATCAGGATTGAGAGATCTGCAGAGACACACAAACACAGTATTAGATTAAACAACCAAACATAGATTTAGGTATGTGTTCAAAGCAGTAACTAACTTTTCAACCAAGCAAGGTTCCTGAACTTACCTCTTGGATTACTGGCTCCATAAGCAATTAGGATACAGGAAAGGGCAAAGCTAGCACTGCAATCACAGAGAGCGTACATTAAAAAAGTTCTTACATTACAGGAGTTTATGATAAAGATTTTTGTCTTACATACTACTACTATAACCAGTTTAATAGCGCTAGTCCAATTTTCTTACCTGCCAAGCAAGCGAAGTTTGCGTGGCCCATATTTGTCCATGATGATACCCAGCGGTAAGGTAATGGCACTCAGAAGGAAGGAACCAATGGTGAAGGCCAGATTAAGCATCTCATCCTGCTCTTTACATATGGGCCAGCCATTCATATGCAACTCTTCAGTTTTGTTTGCTGGGTTTACTGTGGCTCTCTCACTCTGTTCAGACACATTCTGCATTGTATTGTTTTCTAAAAAAGTACAACAAAAGTGATCAAATCATTAACCTAGTAAAACCAGACAATCATCAGTCATGTATTGTATTTTAATGGCAGTGTATCATGTTATAATAGTTGCATGTGTTTTATTATAATATGCATATGACTTCAGACTAGTTTGTCTGATAATTTGGATTCACAATAAAAGCTTTATGCTTACATCCAACTGCCTTCACTTTGTAACAGTCATTGTTAAGGTCAATATGAAAGCAACCTTGTTTTGAATTGTTTTATTGAAATAAAACGGAACAGAACTATTTGCATACTTTATCTAATCAATAAAAATGGTTAACAGAGTTACAACCCCAATGATCGTAAAAGTAAACGTATTTTACTCATTTATTTTTTACAGCCAAATCTTATGCAGATACCAAAAATCATACATCTGGAACCTTTCATACTGGGATTGGTGATCAGTGGGAAAGCATTTTGTGCAATAAAATTGTTGCCTTATCTAGAGCTAAATTCTAAACAAAAAACTTAACAGGAACCCATGTTCAGGGCCGGGTATCCTCTGCCTCTCTCCCTTTTGCACTGTGAGTGCTTGGGTGTGAGTGTGTGTGCAGGTCCATGGTGAAACAGTGGCCAGGAAACAGGCAGAAAGGTCAAGCCAAAAGCCACAGCCTCACACAAAGTAAACAACTTGCCGAATTAAAAGGACTGAGCTCCTTCCTAAAATGTCTCTTTAATCCCTACACTAAAGTTTAGTTTAAAACCTCCAGGCTTACTTATATTGCTATATGATTCTCTGAACTTGACTTGTTTTGACTAGTGGGTAATCACACACTGGCTGAGAAACACGTTCTCCTTAGCAATATTCCACAAAGTGCACTTCTTGCAACACAGTGGAATGTGAGATGACTCAACAGTCTTGAGAAAAGTATACTAATATGACTGAACTAAAGTGTAGACAAGGAGGGCACCTGTTTATTCAGTGTGTGGGTGTGGGTCATGATCGTGCAAATGTAAGACACAGAATGTGTTTGTATTTTCTGGAATTAAAGACTTTGTGACTGACAGACAAAGGAGACACGCTTGGTAAGCAAGACTGACTTGCAACAGTACATAGATGATGCCTCATGAGAACAAACAGCAGCTGGGCTTCAGTGCCTCTCAATGAGTAAAAAAGAAGCCCTTAGTGGCATCATGTCAATAGCAGAAATTGGCTTGTGTAACAGTCAACGATCTCATAACCAAACTGGTTCTGGTTTGAGCACACATAATAATTCACTTCCCTCTTTGGATAGAGACAGTAGGAAGTGAGAAAAGCTGATTATGCACTGCAGAACCTGGTTTAGCTGATCTCAAGACTATATGAAAGTTGATTCTTTGCCTGCTATGCAGCCTCAGAATAAGACTCACATGTCATGTGCTCAATGAGGTAAACCAAGCTGCTGAAAAGGGAAGGGGGAGGATTCATGTGTGACAACGGATTATCATCCAAATGAGGAGTTTGCCACAAATCTTTGCTGCATCAGGTCATGTGAAAGACAATGAGTCCAAAATCACTGACACAATCACGGAAACTAAACACAAGCATTTTAAACTAGACTTAAGCTTTATATTGTTTATAGAACTGTGGTGAGACCTGCTATGTTGTATGGTTTAGAGACAGTGGCATTAAGTAAAAAACAGGAGGTGGAGCTGGAGGTAGCAGAGCTGAAGATGTTGAGGTTTTCGTTGGGAGTGACGAGGATGGACAGGTTTAAAGTTTATTAGAGGGACAACGCATGTAGGACGTTTTGGAGACAAGATGAGGGAGGCCCGATTGAGATGGTTTGGACATGTGCAGAGGAGGGACATGGCGTATGTTGTTAGGAGAATGTTGAGGATGGAGCCACCAGAAGGGAAGAAAAGAGGAAGGCCAAAGAGGAGGTTCATGGATGTGGTGAGGGAAGACATGCAGGTAGTTGCCATGAAAAAGGCAGATGTAGAAGACAGGGGGGTATGGAGAAGGGTGATCCGCTGTGGCGACCCCTGATGGGAGAAGCCGAAAGAAGAAGAAGAAGACTTAAGCTGTATATTGTAGGGACAAATGCTGAAAAGCTGAATTTTGAGATTACTTAACTGTTTGAATGTAATACTAGGTTTAATTTGTGTGTTTTCATAGGAAAAAAAGGGTCAATATATGAAATGATATAAACATAAAACAATTAATCAAACCTTCTAACTAGTCAGAACTAAAAATTCACTACTGTGGTCTAAAATTGTTAATATGTATGGGACCAGTAACTAGTGAACGAATGAATAGTTAAAAGACTATCTATATCATTGTGAGCATTATATTAGCTATTTTCAATAACAAATCATCTTGCAAATAACCAGTTACAGGAAAAGAACATTTGAGTGTAGGCTATAAATTTGACACATTGACATTGACCCCTGACATGACACCATGACTATGGCTATTAGCTGAGTGATACTGTAATGTCAACGTGACACTAAAATGTCAGCCAAAAAAATGGGGTGAGATTTGTTTTTTCATGAGAACAAAATGCACAGCAATGGTTGTAATCCATCTCTAAGAGAATGCAGTAGCAAAAACTGCTGTTTCAGTAAAACACCTCCACTTCCTAGAATAAGAAAGCAGTTCTTAGGAAGGAGAACATGGATAATGAGGTCATTAATCTTCAAGAGGGACGAACAGCTCTAACAACTACAGACCTGCAGGTAGCAAAGAACAAAGTCTTTCAAAGTAAAAACAGGGTGGATTATTAGATTACAAGAATTAAAAAAAAAAAAAGTAAATGATCAAAGAATTGTATAATATTCATTTATGTTTTTTTATAATGTGGATAAGCAATGTTCATAAATCATGATAACTACATGGATTATATTATAAATATTGTAATGTATAAATATACATGTATAGCACAATATGTACCAAAACAAGATTTCCTCTCAGTGGATAAAAACGTAATGTACCAGATGCACTGAACAAATACTGCATATGAACACAAACACAGATCATAAATGGTATGACTCCAAATAAATTAATGATGATCCACAAATACTGGTCTGTGTCACAGAGCGGTTCAATAAACTGCCACATAAGTATTGTCTTCACTACCTCAAGAACACTCGTTCAGCTACCCATGAAACCCAAAAATAGTATCCAGATCACTTATTTGGTTTGTTGTGAAAAAGACATAATAGGGCAGAGGTAAATCATCAGTATTGACTGTCTTATTAATCTACACGTTTGCAGCTGCATAGAGTATCATTACTACACCATACTGTGCCAAAAAGCTTGTGCTTTATTGATGTGGTTTCTCTTTCCAGATTTGGTTTGTGGGTAAGCAAACAATCGTCAAAAGTTTTAAATACTTTTTAATTTTTATTTAACTGTAATTTGAGAAAATAAGCAAATCCAAAGCAGATGGCTACAGCAAAACCTGAAAATGTAAATCCAGCCTACTCAGCAGTGATTATTATGCAAGGTACATTGTATCTTGGAGATTTTGTCTTACCTTTAATGTAATTGATTATGTGGAAATGTTATGTTGCATTAAAAATCAAGCTGTGATGTGATTATTACAATTAACAATGCTGTTTCAGGCTAAGATAAGGTGCAGCACTTTAAAAATAGTGGAGCGTTGAAGTTGTAATTTTTGAGAATTAAAATCTTAGTCAAAGAAACTGACGGAAATCCCAGTCCAACTAATATTTTTAACTGATTATGTTTGTGCTGTATTATATTATACTCTATATTATATGAGCTATTATATTAGTTTATTCTCATTTCTGCTACGTCAACTGTAGAGGGAAAAATAATAAATTGATGCAAGCAGGCTCCTACTTTTAAACTGATCCCTTGGTGGGTTTCTTTGTTGTCAGATGTGGCCTAATGCTCCATATTACACACATTTAGACACACGCTTGTGAGTCATGCTAATAACCTAACCAAAATGTATTAGTCATGTTTATAGCCTCACAACAACCATTCCTACCTGGTCCATTGCAGAGGAAGGAGTAGAAGCCCTCTGATTTTAGCATGATGAGTAAAGAGCCCCATCCCAACAGTACAGCAGAGAAGAGCAGACTCTCAATCACCGCTGTTACTGCCATCCACCAGCGGCGTGAGAAAGCTGTGGCCAGTGAGGGGGCCATGTTGAACACTGCGATTCTGCAAAGCTTTGATGATTACGTCTGGAAAAACAACATGTTATTAAAATCAAGGGCCCGAAATATAAATCTTGTTAAACAGCATGTGTCATGACTTACAGAACAGCATAATTAATCTAATACATATGTCAATATGCTGCTGAAATCCATTTGCTCCCCACCCATCACCATTAGAAAAAAAATACCTGTAAATCTAGGCATTATTTCTTGACAAAATGTACATTAACAAAATGCATATAATCAACACAATCATAATCACAATCATCAGTCCTAATTGTTAATTTACTTGAATTGAGTCAAGTTCAATCCTAATTTTAATTAATAAAAAAGACGAGTAATTATATCGATTAGATTATATAGATTTGTGTTTTTTAAAGTGCTGTTATATGATAAAGCTGAAACATGGTAACTGGCTTAGGTCGATTGGGGGGGGGGGGGGGCCTCTCTTCAAATATAATAATAATAATAATAATAATAATAATAATAATAATAATAATAATAATATAGTTCAAATTTAATTTAATTTAATTTGCTTCCTGCTTAGTTCTTAGACAGTCTTTGTTTACCCTCAAAAATACATCTTAAATCTTAGCTGTATGTTTTAATTCCTGATGGTATATTCTTATTAATATTTTCATTTCTTATGTATATCGTGCCATGTGGTTAAAACCTAGTTTTTGAACATTTTAACCTACTTCTTTGTTCCACTTCCCAACAAAAACAGCTCATAAACAGAAAACAGCTGAGCCCTAAAATGCTGCTGAAGATGAAGCCCCGCCCATAGGGTTTACGATTGGAGGGCGATTTTCCTGCTTGACTGTCATTGGCTAAACAAGAACACTTGAGCAACAGAAACTCCATGTGAAACCAAGATCTAGCCGGTTTGAACCAGCGCGGTACGATACAGTGTGATGTTAATAATAATGCTCATAAATATAACTGTACAGACTCGATAAACTATCAACAGCATCGTTTATTCTATCAGCAAATAAAAAAATACAAATTAATAAACAGTTTTCTGATTGGAGCGGAAGGTTGGTAGATACTGCCATTTACATAAAAGGTGTTTATTATGTATGTGCATATATAAGATGGATGAGCATGGATTTTTTTCGAGAAAATCAGGGGGAAAATCCCTGGCTTGCATTGCGGGATGAATGTTGAATGCGGTATCCTGCGGAAATGATCAGCTCTGAAACTGGTCTGAACTGGACAGAGTAATGAGCGCCTCCGCCTGGAAGCCCCCTCCCCACACCATGTGTATGTGAATACATGAAGAACTGTTTGCACTGAGGACCGACTCTGTGCACTTCCTGCATCCAGCTCTTCTCCCCCGTCCTTTGTTAAATTTGTCATACAGTTTATTTCAATATTGCTTTCGAGAAAAGCGTTTCTGCAATGGATTTGCTCATGCACTACAGATCTTGATGCTTCATCACATCCTTTCCTCCATGCCTTGTTTTCTCTAATGTCATGTAGGATCTCCAAGTAAACATATGCAATGGTGTAATTCTTACCCTGGACGAAAACAACCTAAATATAGACTATGGATGCATTAATGGTTTGTTTTTTCTATATATTACTGTATATTTCAGTATTAGATTGATTGCCAGCATAAAATGCATGTACAGGTTATTTAATTTTCGCCTCTAACAGTTACAGGGGTTGTAAATACATATAAATAATCTTGCATGATGCATTTGGAAGCTGTCATCACCATCAGTGTAAGGTATTATTAAAACCTTTGGTATGTTGCTCATCATAAACAAGGGTGCTCAGCCCTGCAGTGTTGGCAATAACACAATAAAATACTAACATCTGAGATTTTGTCCTTCTCTATATTTGTGTGCTACAGAAAATGACCACAGTATGGTCCTGATTATGTACTTACAGTCTATAAACATCAGTTTATTATAAGACTATAACTTGATGCAGAGCATCCCTACAATAAACAAAAGTCATACCTGCTTATCAGGGTTCTTCACCAAAATTTGGCTTTTTGCCGACCCGGCAGCACCAACCAAGTAAATGTTCCTCTGACTATTTTTCGGCTTCTTTGCATCTATACATTTTTACCATAAGCGGTTCCTGTTTTTATCTTTGCACTGCTTGCTTCATAAACAAGACAACTTCCCGATTGGCTGTTTGCTGAGCTAGAGCTGAGCGCAAGCCAATCAGGAGCGTGGACTTATGAATATGTAATAAGATATTGTATTTTGTTCTCTGTGTACCATGTAAGACCAGTCTTTCCGTGAATCACAGGCGTTTTTCTGGGTATAAAGGCGATTTTTGAAGTTGGGCAACAAGGAGTCTGAGATCAGTATGTCAGACAAATCAAAATAAATTAATGCATCATCAGTTATTGCTCAGTATTTGTATTTTTTTATTTTTATTTTTTTACAATAATTCAGGAAAATATTTCCGCCTTGGATTTATAAGCAAATGTAACAGAAGGATGTGCTGCAATAATAAAAAGTCATCATGCAGCCTTGTATTTATAGTCTAAAACAATTTTCTAAATAAATGGACCATATTGTATACACTACTTCAATATTGAGGTAACACACTCCTCTAAATAAAGTGACTATAACTGTAATGTCTGATCTAACAGTCTGAAAATGAAAGCCGGCATAAATAACAAAAAAAATCCTAATGATGTCACACACATTGTAATGCAATATTCTATATGAACTCCACAACTCGAGAGAGCAAACAACCTCCTGACTCATAGTTCATATGAGGGAAAACTTTGAAAAGACAAAGAAATAATAAACAAATAATATAATAAAAAAAGTCTCCCTCTAGTGGTCAAAATCCATAATTACATATTTCAATCCAACCTCCTATTCCTTATATTCACGTTACAGACTGGATTGATTTTCTGCCCGTACAGCAGTAATTTAATTTTAATCATCCTAATATAATGTCTATTATCGATTCAGATCCATATTTTTTTTTTACAAGATCTTCTAGTGTTAAAATGGCCACTGATTGTTTGTAGAACTTCCTAAAATTGTCTAGATTATTATTCATCTATTATTGCAGGTATTGACAGTCAGTGATTGCATCAAATTAACTCCACAGCCCGAGAGAGCAAACAACCTCCTGACTCATAATTCATATGAGGAAAACTTTGGAAAGACAAATAACTAATAAACAAATAATATAATGAAAAAACAGTCTCCCTCTAGTGGTCCAAATACATAATTACATATTTCATTCCAACCTCCTATGCCTTATATTCACGTTACAGACTGGACTGATTTTCTGCCCGTACAGCAGTAATACAATTTTAATCATCCTAATGTCCTAATGTCTATTTTCGATTCAGATCCATATCAAATTTTTACAAGATATCTTCTAGTGTCGAAATGGCCACTGATTGTTTATAGGACTTCCTAAAATTGTCTAGATTATTATTCTTATTATTATTAACTAATCTATTATTGCAGGTATTGACAGTCAGTGATTGCATCAAAGCAGAACATTATAACTAAAGCATAAATGTCTAAAGCTAGACTTGAGAGATTTTATTTATTTTATTATAAGAACCATGTTTTTTGAACCAATTGCAACAACTGGATGTTGGATGACACATTTCAAATATAATTTTTGTTTTTTCACAAGACACCAAGCTTTAAAAGGAAGTGAACTTTTTACACTGAGCTATGACCCGAAATACCATCCACTGTATACATCATATGGTACATCAAAAGATATATGATAGGTCCCAGAGAAATGAGTACCAAACAAATGTAATGTAAATTTTTTGTTACATAGTGTCATAATAATTCTTTTAAAAGTGTTTCCCCCACAAAGAAATAACACAGTAGGTACAATTCTGTAAAAAAAAAAAAACAAACAAAAAAAAACCCTTTTGTACATTCATCGTGTGTTTCAAGCTTCTTTGGTGGTAAAGAAAATGGACACCTAACTCAAATTGGGAACCATTTGGAAGCTTTGGTGTTGGGAATGATGATTATACTTGGATGACACACAAAAATGCCAATCCAAACAACAGACTGCATATTTATGTATTGAGATAGAAGCTCATTTTCATAAAATACAAAAAATAAATTTGTAATTGCATTAAAACTTTAATAATGAAACTCAATAGTTAGTTTTATATTTCTTTTCACCTTGCTTAATTCGGCAAGGGAAGAGCACAGTGTTTCCTAATCAGTCTTTCCTTCAATGTTGGTGTAATATAGCATTTTTTTTTGTTGTTGTTTTTACATTTAATACGTGTAACCACACAAACTCCATGTGAAATAGTCTATTTTGTAACAGTAATGTAAAAAAAACAATTGTAAAAGTAGGAGTTATCTGTCAGTCCAAAATATTATTTTTTACAATATTTGACTACATTTTCAGTATTCTGCTCTGGGCGGTGCATGCACACTAAGTTTTAACACTGTAAATAAATATTACTACAGTTACTTCAATGGATCATGTGAATTCTACTTCACAAGTTTTTGAATTATAATACAGGGACTGACATTCAATCCAGAATGTATCACACAGCATTCTTTGGATAAGCTTCGGATCCACCATGGTCCTGATATAAAGTGTTCTTAACACTGTGTGAATAAATGATCCAACTTTGCTGATGTGCTAGAAATAATTAAGACTATAGTTAAGGGAAGGCTTTCATAAAATTAAAACTACACTCGTGTACACTGGACATTCAAACCAGCATTTTTCTTAGAATCAGGTGGTGTTCAGTTAAGTTTGATATGACATTTGTACCCTTTTACCTGCCATGACATTCCCACTAGGTCAAAGCTAGACTCCCGATGAGAGGAAACGATTACTTTTCAAATTCAGATTTCACATCTTAATGGAAAAGCAAGTTTGGCATTACAAAACACAAATTCATTGAGTTCTTCCTGAGACAAATTAGAGTTCATAGCACCTACTATAAGTGAATAAAAAAAAATTATAATCATCCGTGGTCAAGTTAATCTCTCCACAACTACAGTTCAACTTCTTCATGGTGACCCAAACCATGTATCATCAATAAATGTTTCCAGAAACATGAAGTGCAAGTCCCAGTCACACACAAACCTTGTGGAACCTCATGAGGTTTGAAGATTAAGTGGAAAGCAACACCGTCCAATGTACAGTAACTGTGCAGTCCCTTCTGCATGATACAACATCACTGTACAGCAGATCCAGCATCTTGTAGAACCCAGTGAAATTTCAGAGCAAACCAGGCACAATAAAATCCTAGATATGAGCAAACTAGTATTCTGAGTATCCTGGGTTTCAGCTATTACATTTTTAACCAGAACATGTCTTTAACATATGATTATTTCTTTACTTGGGAATCAGTAACAGACCTTGATGTCAAGTGTAGGTCTGGTCTTTGAAAATTCCTTAAGCTGGCGCACACCTTCCTTGGAAAATTTGTTGTCAAACAACCTAAAAGATTAAACAAGGCATTGTCAAATCACATTTCCTCTGTATAAGGTAGCTGGGCAGTAGTTTTACTTATAGTAACTCGGCATTACCAGAGGAACTCCAAGGTGGTGTTCTCCATTAGGGCTGACTTGAGGTGCTCTGCACCTTTGTCGGTCATTAAATTGTCCCTCATTCTAGAAAATATACAAAGATAAAAATAAAAAATAAGAACAACAATATGGAGAAAGGGTACAAAAGAAAGGAAACTTAAAAAAACGTACTTATAACCCGCTTAAATAAACCTACCCAGTGTTTCCCCGAATGAGTGTGTTTCAATCAAAAGTTTATTTTTACCTGATATCTTTTAGAGTGTGATTAGTCTTCAATACTTCAGCAAGAGAGGCAGCTCCAATGTCACCAATATTATTAATTGCCATTCTGCCAAAAATGCAAATTCAAAATAATAAAAAAAAACAAAAACTAATGTGTATTCAGCCTTTCATCTGAAGGCTGCTTATTAATGTAGGTTTAAATGTAAAAACTCTGAAACAGGGAAAGTGGAAACATTCTCCTTTACCTGAGGTCAAACACTGTGTGGTTCTTTTTAAGTCCCTCTGCTAGGATCCTGGCTCCCTCACAGCCTAGACCTGTTGATACCACCCTGACACGTGCACACATCCAGGCTGTGAACTGGGCATGTCACTATGAACTGGGCATGCATTTAGAAATTACACTTTCATTATCGAATCTTATCTTACCAGAGTCTCTCAATATGACAATCAGGGCTTTGCAGAGCTAGAGACAACACTTCTGCCCCCTCTGGACCAAGAGGATTTTGTGCAAGCCTTCAGGAAAATAATTATTATTAATAATACATGAATAAAGCAAGTTTAGTAAATCCTAGTAGCTCATCAAAAGAACAGTTGTATACTTGATCATTAAAATGATGGTCACCTGAGGGTGGAAAAGAGGGGAAGCACAGGCAGTAATCGGCGTAATCCCTCTGCACTGAGCCCCTGTGCATCCAAATTAAGCGTCTGCAGGTCCGGACTCAGCTGCAGCAGGAAAGCCAGCTCACTCCAATCCCTGGTAGCTAAGGTACACTGACCCATACCCTCTTGAGAGAGCAACTTTAACCAGGCCTCCAGTCGTTGAGACAGCCCAGGGTCCTGAGCCTCATACAGGCAGTGGCACACATTTAGATGCCTCTCAGGACTCAGATTTGGGCTATTGAGCTGAGAGTAGAGCAGCTGCAGCACAAAAGAAGGAGTAGCATTGGGCAAGGGCACACATGAGGCCAGGTAAGGCCTGGGCTCATCACGGAAAAGCCCATTCAGGATGAAGCGGGTTTTGGGGTGTAGCAATCCAGATACAAACCTGTGTAAAGAATGAAAAAGTGTTTACAGAAGCACAATTCTAATAAGCCAGAAGCTGTTTGTTCTGGCTAAAATGTTTATATGAGAGGAAATATTTTGATAGAGGACAATTCTATAAGCTATAAGCTATAAGCTACATATGTATACAGGGGTAAATAAAGAGCTTTTTTCTCTTTTGCACTGCCATTCTGGAGTTTAGAGGATGCTTTAGTGTCACCTCAGTGGACACACTGGAGGGAGTGGCTGCATTTGCAAATCAAAACAGCAACTCCCACTGAACATTCACTTTTAACGTTACCTTGAAAATAGATCATTTAAGGTAATACTAAAGGAAAACTCTCATTTTGCAAATAAGACTCTGCTATTATATTTGTCGTCCCGTGCCACCTGCCTCACTCGATAAGTCCAAGTGTTTTTTCTAATTTCTACACAAAAAGCATGAGTGCTCTGTGAGTTTGAGGAACCTTTAAATTACACTGGAATACTACTAAAATTAAAATTGTACTACACTGTTGATAATAGTAGTACATCAAGCATTAGGATTAAAGATTAAAAAAAACAAACAAATGTACTGAACACTTCACCTGCAGAAGAGATCCAGGTGTCCAGATTGATGCCGTTCTCCCCAGTTGAGTGCTTTCTTAATACGTCTACGCAGGAGATATTGAGGCTGACGTAGTTTACTAATAACAATCATTAGGTGCATGTGCATTGCTGGAGCAAGCAGACCCACATTCGATTTTAGTCCTGTGAATGGGTCTGAACCTGACAATGACTCCAGAACATAATAAAGTGCAGCCAGGAACTCTTGAATGCTGGTATGAATAAACTGAAAATTCTTCTCGTATGTTAGAGAAGATCTGTCTTCTTTAAGGATTTCCATCATGAAGGCTCGCAAGAACTCACTGCCATCTAGAGAGAAAAAGGTGAGGTCCGAGTAGTCAAAAACAAATCGCCTCTCCAAGAGGCCTTTAAAGGCCAGAGCTCCCAGACATCTAAGTTTTGCTTTGTTCTCTTTAAGGACACGGGGGGCATCCTGGAGCCTGTTGAGGTGCATTCCCTCCACACAACCACCTACATGAAAGAGCAGGATAGTTTTATAAAAGCAGCAATAAATCTCAGTGATTGTGACCGACCTGGAGCCAGTGGCTTGAGTGTTGTTAATGGGTCTATTAGGTTTGGATGAGGCTTGAAACTGCTCTTGTCCTACTTCTTTACTTGCACTTGTTTGTGACTCACAACCCTGTGGTAAGAAGTCAAAAAAGAGGCAGGAAGTGCTATTGTGCAAGGCAGTAGACACAATCCAGCAAAAGGCAGGGATGTGACACATGAGCTGAAGGGGTTTATGAAAAGACACAAATCCCCATATGGTAGCAGCAATCTGGCTGGAGCTACAACTTTGCACAAAGTATTGCTGTTGTTGAGCTGGGGAGAACCCCAACACATTGTAAAACTGGTTGACCAGCAGCTGTGGGACCTTCGCAACAGCGTGAGGCCGAGAAGTAAGAAGAATAGCGATATCTGGCAAGAGGATCCCTTTTATTAGATTCACTATCATGGCTCCTACTGGCAGTTCCCGCTCAGGGTCTGAACACTTAGGGGTGCGTTCAAAGTCCAAGGGGAAACTGAACTCATCAAGTCCATCCAGAATAAGCAGAATCTGGCCTTGTTTTGAAGTCATTAATTCAGGCAGAATAGGTTTAAGATGACTATAATGATCAGACAGCAAAACCTGGAGACTCTGGGGAATAGTAATGAGACTAAGTTCACGAAAAGACAGAGGTAAGACGATCTTTTGCGTGTCTGCATCCATAGCCCATTCCTGGACTAACCGTTTAATTACTGTGGTTTTTCCACTACCTGCGACCCCAGACAACAAAGCTACACCGTTCCCTGAGTCAGAGAACAGGCTCTGATAGATGTCTTTAAAAGAACAAGTCTCCCCCTGTCCTCTAGCTTCGGCCCTCCCTGCCCTAAAGGCGTCCCCGACAACAGACGTCTCGTGCTGGAAATGCACAGGCACTTGGAGTCCGATGTGCTTCGAAAATGTTATGTCCGTGAACCAGTCTGCCTTGGGAAGTCCAGCTGTCGATCCAAGATAATTTCCCGGTGTGTGCTGCCTGGCCAAGATATCCTTGTGTTTTTGGAGATGTTCACTCACAGGCTCTTTCACGCTCAGGTTTGTGGTTTCAAAGTCAGACGCTTCAAAATTGGACAAAAGGAGCAGAAACGCTTGACACGGCTCCTCTCCTCGTCCTTGTAGTACATCCAGCAGTGTCCTCATACAATCCCGTTCCCCTAAAACTCCACCGCCTTTGATAAAACTGAGGTCCTCTTCTGTCACAGCCCCTATTTTGAAGAGGTGATCCAGGAGGGGGTTTAAGCATTTGCTCCAGGTCTCCACCAGCTCCACACGGCGTTTTTGTATTTCCACGCTGCATGATTCAACAGCCATCAGGTTTTTGAGTTCACCAGTTACTGCTATCAATGAGGAACTTTCTCTTCTAAGACGTTTCCTTTTGTGTAAATATCTGTCAAATGCATACACATGTAAACTATGGAATGAGTAAAATCGTGATACCGTGGCTAGAGTAAATCCGATCGTGTTAAACTTGATCAAGTTTAGTTCCGGTAAGTTTTATACACATACCTTCAATCCCAAATCGAAATATCTGTGCTGGTGGATGAACCATAATAAGTATTTAAAAGCGAAACTAGGTGGGATTTCCCCCCAGCGTTAAGCGCATTCACCCTTACACTTAGTTATTCGGTCGATTTACTTAAAACAACCCCAATACAGATTAAGGTTCAAGTAAATCTCGATAAATAAAAACTTTTATCGCGCACAAGTACATAATTACAGCCCACGTTTACGCTAGTGCTGAAGCCGATTCGGTCAGCTGATCTCTGGGAAACGAGTGTTTGGGACGTTCCTTGGCTCCGCCCTAAAATAAATAGAAGGGCGGTGTGGGACATAATTCTTCTTCTGGTAATCATAGTTTGTTTTCACACAAGTGTCTGCAAACAAATGACCAGTGTTGGGGAACGTTACTTTTAAAAGTAACGCATTACAATATTGAGTTACTCCCCCAAAAAAGTAACTAATTGCGTTACTTACTTACTTTTTATGGAAAGTAATGCGTTATATTACTTTTGCGTTACTTTTTCGTACCTGGCTAAGGCTTGATCTCTTTCAGGCCTTACAGGTGTAACAGGTGAGAAGTTCTTGTACTAGTGTTTAATGCAGTAATGCACGGGTGGCCAACCCGCGGCTCGCGAGCCGCATGCGGCTCTTACGTTCATATCTAAGTTTGTGTTTGTTTGTTTTTAATGTGCGTGTTCGCTTCGCTTGAGATCAATACGGTATTTTTTAAGACTTAAATGATCTCGCCCCTACTGGGAAACTTTGCGGTATATTAATCTCACGCACATGCGCATTTGACGAAAATACCGTATTGAACTCAAGCAAACACGCACATAAAAAAAAAACAACACAAACAAAGTCTGTATTTTCTGTCATTATGTTGGTGTGTGACATTTACAATAAATCTGGCTGAACAGTGTGTGTGAGAGAGGAAGGGATGGGTAATGTTCATGTGTGCCCATGTGTATGATGTGGCTCGGGTTAGGGTTAGTATCTGAAAATCTATTTACTAAATATCTCTCTTCCAAATCTGTAGTGCTGTGCTTTGCTTGCAGATGTTTTTATTTTTTATTTGAAGTGGTATTTTTTTGCCGTTGACAAAACCTTTTCACCAACACATAATTTACACTTAAGGATTATTCCCTTCTCCTTTTCCTCGACTATTTCAAAATAATGTGAATACTTCCATCGCAGTAATGTAATGCTCTGTCCTGCCATCTCCGCTTTTAACCAGCTTCTGTTCCCACGGCTCGCACGTAGGGGTGCGCGATTCTACGAGATTACGTTCATTTTAATGCAAAATAATTGAACTGAAAATTAACTCGCATTACTTTTTTAAAAAAGTAACTCAGATATTAGTGTGTAAATTTATAAAGTAACGCGCTACTTTACTCGTTACTCCAGAAAAGTAATATCATTACGTAACGCACGTTACTTGTAACGCGTTACCCCCAACACTGCAAATGACATTCGTGAGCTTCAGTCAAATGCTGAGTAAAAATAAATAAATAAATAAACGTTTATACTGTACATAGAGTACTGTGCAAAAGTTTTAGGCAGGTGTGTGGGGGAAAAAAGTGTTTGAAAGGAAGAATGCTTTTGAAGAAAGTGCTAATTTTCATTATTTTTAGCACTTCACAAAATGGAAAGTAAATAGAAATGTAAAAACAGTAATCCAAGAAATCCAAGGCAAAATTAATACTTGGTGTAACCAAATATTTTGTAGTTATACTTGCACCAAGTTTTTGAAAGAAACTTGGCAGGGAGGTTGTTCAAACATCTTGGAGAACTAAACACAAATCTTTGTGGATTTTTGACTGCCTCAAATCCTGCCTCTTTTATGGAACACCAGACAGACTTTATTATTTTGAAATCTGGGCTCTGTGGGGTCCAAACAATTTTTTTTACAGGAGACCATGCTTTTCTCCTTTGCACCAAACCTGAAAGAAACCTCCACCATGTTTATCAGTTGCCTGCAGACACTCATTATTGTACCACTGTCCAACCTTTCAGCAAACAACTTGCCTCCAGCTACAGCAACATCTTTAGTCCTAAATACATTAGTCCAAACCACCTCCTGCCATTTGTCTAATTAATACACCTGAGGCATTGCTATTTTGGCACTTATTGTTCTATTAAGACTGGATTCTGCACAGATTCTACAGACAGTACATGTGGTTTATCTGGGTCCCACTTTTTTCCACCAGTTCTTTGATGGTTCTCTGATGGCACCACTGGACATCTTTCCGATGTCAAAGGGATGTAAGCATGACATGTCTTTCATCTGCTGCTTTAAGTTTCCTTGGTCGACCACTGGGTCTACGGTCCTCAACATTGCCCATTTCTTTCTTTGTACTTTTTCAAAATAGCTTGAACAGCACGTTGAAATCTCAGTCTGCTTTAAAGCTTCAGTCTTTGTGCTCAGTCTTGTAATACTATATGACCTGTGAGTTGAAATTATCTTTACTTCCACAACATCTACTTAGTAGCAGATTTTGGCTGTTTTAACACAGTCTTTTTTACACAGCTGTTTCTGTTTTAATTAATGACTGTGTTTTAACCTACATATGAAACGATGATCATTAGCACATGCTTGGTATAATTGGTTGATTATACACTTGACTATGATCCTACAAAATTCCTGACTTTGGGCAAGTATACAAAGTATGCAAGTGTAAAAACTGATGCTGGTTTGAAGCCAAAGTGAAGTCACACCAAATATTGATTTTTATTTCCATTTATCTTTGTTCGCTCACTTTGCATTTTGTAAATCGATAGAAATAAGTTATATACATATCGAAAAACATTCTTCATTTACAGCATTTCTTTACACCTGCCTAAAACATTTGCACAATACTATTCAGGTGAGACATGCATTCTTTATCATTTACTACTGAAATACTGTTCTTTTCTGCAACTCACACACTGTGTGTACATATTAAACACATATTGTCTGTGTAATAAAACTTAATGTTGCTCACATTCCAAATAAAAAGAGGCTTCGTCAGCACTACATACAGTTACATACTGACTTCAATCCTGCAAGGTAATGATGTCACAAGAAAAGTCCCACCAATTCCAATTTTTCTTTTTCTTCTACCTAAATAAAGTATATATGCCATGCTACCATTGCTTTCTTTGTAATTTATTTTGTAAGGCAGTTAATGCCTCAGTAGGTGTAATATAATTATTATGCAATTTGCCAGTCATTTACTGACGTGGCATTAGCCCAAAGCATGAAATCATCTAGATACAAGTCAAGAGCTTTAGTCAATGATACCGTATGTGAACAAATAGCATTTGCCATTCTTTACATGTAAAATCTGAAAAAGTAAGCCGAGTGATCTGTAGTAAGACTAGTTTGAGTATATAGAAAATCTGGGACAGATTTTCAGCAGTGGGAACAACTTGTTGGTGAAAGAGTTTCGAGCAGAATGGCCAGACTGGTTTGAGCTGATAGGAAGGATGTAATGTAGCATCAGGCCACATCAGGTTCTACCCCATAAGCAAAAAACAGGAATCTGCAGTTGCATTAGGCACAGGTTAAAAATAACAAAATTAAACTTAAGACTGTGGAAAATAAAGACCAGGAGACATTTTTATTTAATATGCAACTATCTGGTTTCAGTAAACCTTTGCCTACTGTATGTGTTTAAATACATTCATTCATTCATTCATTTTCTCCCTAAATTGAGCCGCGGGGCAGCAGTCTAAGCAGGCCCCCGCCTTCGACTGCTGCCCAATCCTCACAGCGCCGTCCCTTACGGTCCCTCCTGCAGGTGGTGAGCCCACGGGAAGGCGGCCCCACGTCACTCCGACGTCAGGGACCTTGGTATTTCCCTCGTAAGGGACCCCCGGAGCATAGAGGGTTAAGGGCCTTGCTCAAGGGCCCAAGAGCGGCAGCTTGGCGATACCGGGGCTTAAACCCCAGACCTTCCGATCGGCAACCCAGCGCCTTAACCGCTGGAGCCACCACCCCCTCATGTTTAAATACAGTGAACAGTTTATAAAAATTACTTTCTTACACCATCCACCCACATTAGATGTAAATACTCTTAAATAGAAGTTGATAGATTGTTCTTTATTCTCATATGTACTGTACATAGACGGCTAAAATAAAAAGAACTTAGATTGTCAAAATATTTATGAACTTGACTATATATATGAAATTGTATACATCTCCCACAATAACGTATTAGTGGACAAACACATGGGATTGACAAAAGTTTTATTTATGAAATCAGCTTTATTATGCTTAGGTATATTGTCAGTGTGCATCCAAACAACATTTTTCAGTTCCTTAAATTACACAAACAGTATAAAATAAAAACCCACAAATGTCAATTATGTTTGTCTATAGGTGCATTAAGAAAAGGTTAATCAAAGCTTTTCCAAGGACATCGTTAGGAACTTTTTATAACAATAAAATATATAGATTTTTATATATTTGATCTATGTTACATGTGGCACTTGATAGAATTTATTTATTTTTTTATTTTTTTAGTGTCATCTTTAAAGCTGTATAAAGTGATACAGGCACTTGCTCCATTTTATAAAGTGACCCTTTAACAATCAACTAACCCTTTAACAAGATTATACTGTATACACAGTACAATGGTCTCCTATATCTGTATCGTTCTAATGCATATTTTTGTTCGAGAAAAGCCATATTAATTATGCACAAATGTAGTGCGCACTTACACAACCCAAACCCCTTTTTTGTTGATACTTGTATGCCTTTTTTCCCTTTCACAAGCTAACAGCTGCTTCTCTCAAGCCTGTAACATGTGGATTAGAAAACGGCATCATTAGGTATCGAGTGTATATAGGTATATAGAGCGAGACGGCTATTTACTACTGTAATTGGAGTGAAGGTATTCTTTAGGTGGAACGCATTGTTTTGTATCATACCAGTCTATATTTACCATTGCCTCAACCTCTTAATGATTTTTCAAAATGATTATCAAAAAGAAAAAACTTGCATAAATGTCAGCAGTAAAGGGTATTAATGTGTGACTGAAGTATTTGGAGCCCAATATATTTAAGTCTATTCCAACACCTGAGTTTAACTTGGCTTGAATACAAATTTCTTGACCTTTCATTAGCATCATGAGTTGTGATCCTACAATTACAATCTTTTCCATAACACTTAACACAGGCTCTCAATGTACTTAACATCAACTCTCACCAAAACAATTCCTTATACATTTCCCCGATATATACCAATCACAGTTATCAGGCTACGGTGCGCAAAAGTATTTGGTATAAGCTTTTTATACAAGACAGGTTCTAGAAACCTTGGCTAAGGAATAATTTAACTTTTCAAATTAAAAATGAATGTTCTCTTACTACTATAACTAAAATGCAAGTGTATAATTCTGCTTTCTTAGTCCCTGGAAGAAGTAGAAAAAAAAAAGTGAACAGAAACAATCAAAAAAGTTCCTTGTTCGTAAGGCAGAAGCTTCTCAGACATTAAATTATTGTTCCCCAAATTAAGCAAGATAGATACACAGTGCACAAAACACGCACTGAAATATTGTTATTTCTTGGCTTCAAAATATAAAATCATAAAATAACAACAATATTAAATTCTCAAACTCAGAAATATAAATAACAATTAGTTTGCTGGAAGTTCACAAGTTGAAGCGAAGCCTTTGGCATTTCATTGGTAGAGTGTAGCTCTGTCTGTTTAGGCTGTATCCATCATCTTGAATTGAGACGAGGAGCGGTCTGCAAAATAAAACACACACAGAATTGCATTTCACACATTTGTTTGCCTGTTATTCCCAAAAAGCTGTATATGTGCATATAAATACAGTAATCCACCATTTATCCAGGTGGTTACGTTACAAAACCATGATAAACGGACGCCACCCCAAACCTCCCTATAAACTTTATGGTCTATCATGCTATTCGCGAGGGACCGGGAAAATCAGAGAAACAAATTAGATATGTGGCTCGTGCAATTCCAGGATAAACCGGGGGCGCCAGATCCGAACCGAGGAAAAGCGGGGGATTACTCTACATATAGTGTATACATAATTGGAATTTTTTAATAGGTTAACAAACTCGATGCACCAGTAAGTATTAATTTGCAATCGTGGCACTTCTTTTTTTAATTTTATTATTTATTTATTTATTTTGCAGTCTGCTATAGAATCAACATTTACTTAATGTTAACCAGCTTGTAATATTGTTATTCTTTTTACATTTGGTAAACACACTGTGCTCTTGGCATAACTAAAGTTTAATTATACCATTATAATGAAATTGCTATACAGTTATTAATTTAATTTGGCAAATGAATCCGGTGAAACAGATCAAATCTAAACACAGACAAGAGGTCATTTACAAAAAATTTTGTGTATTCCATTGATTATATTCTTTATACTAAGACTAAAAATATTTAAGTTTATGATTTTATCAGTTCTCTAGCTAGCTTATCATGCACATTGGCTATATATGACAAACCCACCCACAAATTTGCCACAAATTTCAATCTCTATAATAATCCGTTCATGAGGATTAAATAAAATGGCAAAAATGTATGTATTTAAAGCTTTTTTGCTAAATTGGTGAACTACTGGCAAGAAAAGGCACAAGTGTACATATAACAGGTATCTTTCTCAGGTATCAGTTATGGCAATACATAGTGCGGTCCTTACCACTGAAAGGTGTCCGTTCTTAGCTTTGGTAATGAGCAGCTCAGAGCCAGACGTGAAATCAATCATTCCTTCTTTCCCCTGACTCACAGTGAATGCTATGCTGTTTATGGTTAAAAAGAGAGGTTTTAGAAATCGGATGGGAATCCAAACATTTCCTTTATTTTTTAGATAAAATTTATTAAATTAATTAAACACTAAATACACAAACATGCGACTGACCTTCCCTGGCTGATGTTGATGATGTTGATCTTGTCGGCACAGATTGCCACTTTCGTCAACGTCTCAATCACATGATCACACTGTAAAACTGCATCACCCTATGAATAAGATACAAGTTGACATATTAATAACAGTTTGTGTTCTTTTTTTTTACCCAGTGGTCTGCTGTAGCCATTCTCCACATCCTTCTTTCACTCTCACCTTCTGTTTGTTGTCCTCACAGACAACATGGAGGACAAAAATGCCATCGCTGAGGGAGCTGACAGAAATACCTAAAATAAGGAAGGGCAATATTTATTACTTGTATTATTATTATTTATACTCGTAACAGATTTTTTTTTTTATTTGCACCTTCACCTTTTAGAGTACTGTAATCAATGCGCTGTTTCAGCTTTGTATCCTCCACAATGGTCAGGCTGCTTCCAGTCAGTAGCAGCTGCCGTGAACGTGGTTTATACCCTCTTCTGTCATACTTAGTCACTGGAACACCATACTGTAAGGAGACACACATTAAACTTAACTTGCCAGTAGTTCACCAATTAACTTAACTCCATATACAAAACAACTGCTACATAAGTTAGGAATGATGTGTGTGTGAGACTATGATAAATACAGTATCTATTATCTTTGGTTCCTCTATTAACAAATGTAGCCTTTAGGAAAAAGATAATATATACTGTATTTATCATTATTAAATTGATTAACAAACTTGATGCACCATTCTAGTATCCCATCCTTCAGAAAATGCATACCTTCATTTTCTCACTGCCCAGAGCCTGAAGCACTTTAGGATTGATATCTTCCCCATCTAAACAAACACACACGTGCTAGAATGTTATAATTCCCAGCAGAGAGAAAAGATTTCATAGAGTACTTTGGGCATTTTGCTATATACTCAGTTTTGCCATTATTAAATTTAGCAATTGAGTAATTCATGCAATATATAACTGTAATATACACAATGCATACTCTTCTAGCATGTAAATACACACATGTAAAAATGCTTTTTGAGTTTATTTTTATATACAAATTGCTATAAAATGATGATTTTCCTGTATGGATATTATTATAATTGGCATATTAATAAAGGTATTATAAGTATACCCCATCTTTAACTCACAAGCACAACTGGGATCAGCAAAAATTCCAGCAATTTCAACAATTGAATCAGCACAGAGAAACACTTACTAAGCCTTGTTCCAACAAACAGCTTGGCGACACTCTGAGGGTAATTGTCTTTCTTGTCCTTAAAAATTTCACTGGCTATTGACTTCTGCTCCAACTAAAATGAAAATGGAAGATGCTCATATTACAAAATTAGTAAAGTCCTATGTTGCATTTTGAAAAAAATTCATAAATAAATCCTCTAATAAGTCATTGTTCTACCTGATGCTTCCATTCCGGGTTGATGCTCTTGCAGTATTTCCACACCATGTTCTGCATACACAGCTTGCGAAGGTGCTCAGATGCCTGGTATACCACACACCATCATAGGTCAGATTCACTACATATATATGTATCTAGTATATGTAAGAATACATGATGGTTAATCAAAGACATAGTCAAACCTCAGTTAGGGCAGGTGGTGGTGTAGGCCAGCTCTTGTCCAGGACTGTTTTAGGCAAACTCCTGTGTAGCTTCATTAGGAATGAGTAGCGCACATAGTCAAGGAAGTATTCATTCTCAGGACAGCGTGGCTGGTGGCGGTACATGAATCCTTTAATGAATCTATAATACGAAAGGAGGGTTTTCAAATAAATATGACCATAGCTACAAATGATTAAAGTATAAATCTGGTCATAAACAGATATTGAAGTATAATGTGTATATACCCAATGCGTTAAATTCTCAATTCTAATAGCTTAGAACATGTGGATGAATTTCCTATAACAGCAGCTCTATATTATATATTATAATAATTATTCAACTTCATTGTTTCTGTATCAATAATGCACATTGGAAATTGTTTTAAAACTAACTAAAATAATTTTGAGGTGTTTCCTCTATGAAGATTTATTGAGGATGTTTGGAAGGAGTGTTTAGTGTTACTGATTTATTAGATTCGTTAGAATCAAGACGCCAGTCTAGTATTCTACGTCTTCTGGATGAAAAACATTTGTGGCTTCTTACTTTCATAACAAGCTGCTTTATTTTTTTCTATATTTTAAGTGATTTTAAGTATATTACTAAGTAAGAGAAAAAAAAGAATGGCTGCTAAGGGGACCAACAAGGATGATTTGAACACAGACCAGCTTGTTTTGTGGATGTTCCATAACACAAGCATAACTATAAATTATCCGCTGAGAAATAAAACACAATGTGACTTGATGGTTTCGGAAAAGCATTAAACTCAGGATGGTAACATTAGTTCTACTTAATTTAGGGTTTTGCCATACCACCCCTTATACTGGTTTTTCCTTAAAATGCTTTTGATATTAATATTTGATAATACTTGGTTTAAATCCCCTTTTTCTTATAAATCATGCAATCAGTCAGTGCTACGATGCAGCAAATACCCGTGTTTGCGACACATTAGTATTCCGAAATTCCGAAATATGCTTCATGAATGTAATTTCTTGTGATCATGACGACATATAGTTATATAGGTCCCTACTAATCTTAATGTGGGATGTAAAACATTGAAGAAACAGATTTTTCCCTATATATTCATCCTTCCTAAAACATTACTGTGAAAATGCAATACTAATTAGGGCTGTAAAATTAAGCATAATTTTACATTGCTCACAATAAATACACTTACTTTTATACTGGATTATGCAGCTACAGTTTTTATAATAATATATAAAACACTGTGAGATCAGAGTAAGAGCAGCAATGTACTGTACCAGACAGACCTGCGGATGGTGTCAGCAGCTTGTCTTCTGCGACGTGCTCTCCTGCAGGCTAAGATTCCTCTCCACCAGGCCTGAATTAGGATGGCTGCACAACAAAAACATCAAAACTGGTAAATTTCCTTTTAAGGAAAGAATCAAATTTGCATAAACAATCGAAATGAATCTATTCTGTCTCCACAAAACACTCAAAATGATTAGAACTCCTTCTTTCAAGCCATACCTGATCGTCTCATTTTCTGGTATTTGGATTTCTGAGAGTAACCCTTCCAGTTTGCCTGAAGCTTGGTTGCTGCAAATGCACAGATATTAATCAGAAGTATGACTTGACATTATGCTTAAGCAGATCATTAACAAACATGGATTCTCTGTATTCTGTTTCAACTAGCATTGACCAAAAAGGGAAAAAAAGGTCCCTACCGATACTGTGTTTTCTGACTTCTAATGCGTCTTCTGTTGCGAACAAAGTCTTTGGAAAACGGATGAAGATTTTGGTCCTAAAATTGATCGGATTTTTAGTTAGCGTTGAACAAAACGTGTGTAAACATCTGAAAAATTGACTTTTGGGGTACAACAAACCTGCCAAGTTTGTACTCCTCAGGTTTGTAACCCAGGTGTTTGACAAGTGTTGAAACTCCATCTACCAAGCGTCCATCCCAGTTAGGCCAGGTATCTGGACACAGAGACTTATATCTGTGGCAAAAAAAACAAATAACATGAACTTTGGCACAAATTATCTGGCCAAACCATTTCACACACTACAAAGCTGTTTTAGTCAAAATCCCACCCAATTATGAAACACTGCACAGGAACTGAAAGTGCTGACACTATTTTTACTGTATTTGTACAGGAACACTGACTGCCTTTCCCTCTGGCTTTAAACTCGTAGATAAAGACAATCTGTAAGAAATGCTGACCTCTGGAGGAAGATCTCGTATCTGCGTCGGTAGGCAAAGCCTGCTCTCCTTACTCTCAAATTCTCCATCAGACCCAGATACTTCACTTGATGTCTGATCAGAACATCATCAAATCGGCCTAAAGAAAGAGACAATGTTCAAAAGATAAATTTTTCTTCAGATACAGAAATTCCTCATATAAGAAATGTCCCCACTGTGGGACGAATTAAGGTTTATCTTATCTTATCTTATAAAAATGGTGATTTCTCCAGCCTCTCTTGGTGCAAATGGTGAAATAATTTTAGAATATTTACTTCTAACAAGTAGGAATCTATTGAATGAAGCCATTTCAGACATTTGAGTGCTGTGACCGTAACCCCATTTGGATCAATTACAAAATGTATTCAATGTATCTGATTATTCCTTAAAATCCTACAAACAGTTAGCCTGTTGTTCTTGATATACAGTACTGTGCAAAAAAAATTATAATAATCTTGTTTAGAGGGTGAAAGATCCGAAACACAGTGCACCTGCCACCTAGTGGTAGAAATATAAAAACAGCGCAGTATGTAAGGAGTAGTACAAGAAAGAAAACAATCAAATCTGGACACAGTCGCATTACTGCTACTACCCTGAAGTTGACTGTTTTAGAATAACATCATGAAGTGTTTTAATCCTCTTATACCACAGTAATTTGCCACTTTACTCCACTTTTTAAAATTATGAACAAAGATTAGTCTCACTTTTTTCTCTCTAATAAGTTCGTAAGTGACAAACTGAATGATTTTAAATTATATTCAACACTTCTTATAGAGTTCTCAAAGAATAATCTACTAAACTAGATGGAAGAACATAACATTGCTGTACTAAAAATGTTTTTTAATCACCCTCAAAACGGTAAAGACAGACAGAAAAGTACAATGCATAACACAAAGCTTGGAGAGTGGACAGAAAACCATAGCAGTATAATGATAGGAAAGTAATTTTCCATCACAGACAGGAGATTTTCTTTTTTGCTTATATTAAAAGTTTCACCACATGGCTGTGCTGTTCATCACCAAACCATAGCACTGAAGCAAAATTGCAGAACTAATAAGACAAATCACACCATGTAAGCAAACACATAGACACACACACACACACCGGTCAGAATCATAGAACTCACCAGCCTGCTTGGCATCGTTCGGTTTGATGCAGCGCACGTATGACGGTTCCTTAGACATGAGGATTTCCATTAGCTTGGCCAGGCTGTTCTTAAACTGAGTAGCTGTCTAGGAATAGAGAAAACAAGACAGAGGACGAGAAGAGTGAAGGATTGGAAGAACACACGTCCTAGTGTGCAGATTCAGCCAGGCGGTGACAGTGTGGGAGAGGATGGCCATCAACAATGCATACAAACAGCTTAGCCACATCATCAGCAGCAGCCCACTCTCTCTTAACCAATGGCCTACTGCAGAGTGGGCACTGACACTGACACACACACACGCATGCACGCACACACAATGATGAGTGTGACCTAAGAGTCAGGGCATTCCTCACAGTGTGGGCACTAGCAGAGATTCCCCCCACATATCAATCGATTTAGATCATGTTCAGTCAGAACTAATGTTTCAATGCAAACAGGAAAGATGATCCTTTCTTACCGTTTCTGGCCGCTTCTTGTCCGTTAACTCTTCACGATCAAAACACTGATTGAGGATCTTGTTCTCGGACATGCACATCACCTGTGTCAAGTATAATCACACACCCAGATCATCATCATATATTACAAAGTTAGATCAGCGAAAATGGACCTACAACACAATGTTTGTGAATCGCCCTAGTCATACTTCTCCCCAGTCCCACACACTGACCTCTTTCAAATTTCTGAAAAGAAGATCATTGTTCTTGTCCAGAAAGCCTGGGAGTGAGAAAAAAAACAAAAAGGGGTCAGTAAACATGCTGCTGAGCAGAGCCTGAGTATCAGTTCTAGTCAGAACTCATGACTCTGGTATTAAAGCATCCTCTAGTTTGCAAACTGTGTCTCAATGTCCAATACCTCACCATTTACATTGTAGTTCACTTCTCCGGCATAATGCAGCAGCCTGAACTCATCTCGCCCCATCACTTTCCGGGTCTTTCCATCAGCCAGCTTATGACTGAGTTTGAGAAAAGAGCAGAGGCAGAAGGTGTACATGAACAGCTTTGATTTAATAAGTATCTTAAATATGGCAAAGGATAAATATATAAAGGAGGTTTTTAGTCTAATTTGTTGATCTTATGTGTGATTTATTTTAACAAGATTTCTAATTTTTTTATGGGCATTCCTCCAATTTATGGAAAATTAAATAAACCAATAGGAAAAACAACTCTAATTCACAATTATTATTTCTATTGTTTAAATGAAATCTTTGTATATTGTAGAATATTTGCATTCAGTATTTGACATGTTTGTCAAAAATGGATAACTGTCCCTAAATACAAAAACAAAGAGATTATATGAAAAAAACAGGGAATTCTAATTTGTATATTGTAACAAAAATGCATTGTAGTGACTGACGTTAAGAAGTGGGCATGGCTGCCTAATGTGTCCTCCATCTTCACAAGAAAAGTTAAGTCATTGGCATCTCCTGGCCTTAGACATTCCTCATCCTACAGGGGGAAGGAGAAAGAGAGGGCGAAAGAATATTACAGAATCATCTACGTATTAATTCAAACTGACACAACCATAAACAAAGGTCACTCACTGAACACTTTAATTGGTACACCTGTATACAGTGGGAAATGTAAAAAAGTAACAAAAAGTTCTCGAACTCTTGGTTCGATGTCCTCATTATTCCTTGTATGCGTTTCGTATTATTGGGATTTCAAGCTTTTAGCTACGCTGCTCTATTTGTGGAATCTACTTCCTCATTATATTCACAACAGCTTTCACATCTCGTTTGAGAACGCATTTTTAGATGCGTTTTCAAACAACCTTCTTATTGGTTGTATTTTATTATTATTATTGCTATAAAAAGAAATATGCTGAAACAATTGACAAAAAAAAACATTCCTTTTATTCTTTTTTCAGACAGAGAGAGAAAAAGAGAGAGAGAGAGAGAGAGAGAGAGAGAGAGAGAGAGAGAGAGAGAGAGAGTGAAAGAGAAAATGGCAAAAGGTTACAAAAGTGTAACCGAATTATTTCCTAAATGTTCAGAAAAATCCCTCACCAAGATTGAAATGATGCCTTTGAACTTCTCCTCCACAAGATCACAAATAATCTTGTTATTGAAATATTGCACAGGCTCCCACTGAAAACAGAAAGAAGAAAAGCATCTCAGAACAAGACTGCATCAAATGACATTTAATCACTCGTTTCCATTTTGGTCTCACAGTTATGAAAGCAAACATCTGTAGAATGACAGGAATTCAAAAGCTGCCCACTCAGGGTTAGTGGTCACAAGCAAGCTTTATTTAATTGGGATGATTTTATGATGCTGTGCGAGATCAACACTGTCAGAGTATTAGCATGACACAGAACATATGCACCCTGTGTGTATGTACCCTGTAAAAATGGGGATACAACAGGCTCTCAGAGGAACCCCTTCTCTCATGATTTTGAACACAGTAGTACAGTGTAGAGGTATAAGATAAGTGTGTGTGTGTGTGTGTGTGTGTGTGTGTGTGTGTGTGTGTGTGTAGGAAGGTCCTACCGTGATTCCCTCAGCTTCATACTCCTCTTGCTCTGATTTCAGGGTCAGCTCAATAAAGAGTTGCTGCAGCTTCTCATTGCAATAGTTGATGCAAAACTGCTCAAAACTTCGCAAAAAAAAAAAAAGCAGAGGAGAGATTTATTGTGTGATGGCTTCAGCTGAATGCCAAGTAATGATAAATGTAGATGAAATTTTTTTTAACCTACATTAACAAATTTGAAACCTACATTGTGTATTGTATTGTGGCCACAACCAGAACATAGCATATGAACACCTGATATCACAACTAATACACTATTAGGGGGAATAGTGCACTGCACTGTTAATGCAATGTCGAATTCTGTTCTCTATAAGTTGAAAACCTCACTGCAGTTTCTAAATTAACCTCACGGAGATGACAGTCAAATGTTATTGTGTCATAAAATATATATGAACCCATCATGTTGAATTATGCAAATGCAGGCTAGGACACATTCATAGAATATCCATGGGTTTCTTGAATGGTTGCAAGTGTACAAGGCATTTTTTCTGTTATCTAATAAATAATTCAATATAAACAATTATGATGGAATAAAATTCGGTTACTTTAAATCTCCAGCCTCCTAGACTTTTGTAATTAAAAGTAAGTGAGTCATTCGTTCTATCTTGCAAATACAGCACTTGATAGGACCCAGGAGGAACCAGGAGCACATTGTAATGTTATTTTTATTTAGCACATGCAAATTAAACTCTACCAGGTAAAGAGAAAACGTTTTGCTATGCTCAGCAAAGTTTTCTCTCCACTCAACTGTATGTCTGATAGTGCAAGAATTCCTAATGACATTTAATTCATTATATAATAATGAGTTATAATCTATTGTGCAGCCACAGTAAAAATAACAAAAAATTAACACACAAGTACTGATCAAATGAGACCTCTGGTCCTTGTGCACACACCTGTTGTTCTGAAAGACCTCAAACCCGTAGATGTCCAACAGGCCAATGACAGATGTATTCTTACCGCTGAAGAACTCCTCCTAAAAAAAAAAAAACAACAACAAAAAAACCCAAAAAAACCATCAAAGTAAATCACAGTGGGAAAATTAGATAAAAATGTCAAATGGAAATAATCAACACTTGGATAAACTGCTGAAGAAGCTTCATTGATTCATGTTTAGAAAACTGGAAATGCTGCGTTACATCTATTTTTTCCATACATTTATCTTTTATGCTACAGTACATTTTGTTTTGATCCAGTGAAAATACACTATCCACATCTGAACTACCATCCAACCAGCCTATTCAAAAAGCTTTGTCAGTTTGATGGTAATGCCACTAGAGGGAGCCAAACACTATCACTTTAATTCGATAAAATAATTTGTAGAACACTTAACAATGGCCATTGTCTCAAAGCAGCTTTACAGAGATAAATTGGTTATAAAGTTCCATAAAATAATGTATAGGTTTAATGTCTATAATTTTGTTCCTTATAGTGGTAAGTTTATCCCTAACGAGCAAGCCAGTGATGACTGTGGCAAGGAAAAACTCCCTACAGTGGCATTTAAGAGGAAGCAGACTCATCTGGGTGGCACTGTATGTCCATTCATTACAGTTCCAGTAACACCTGCTTGTGGAACAACTATTACACAGATAAGCAAACGTATACAGGTAGCCCACCTTGAAAGCCAAAGAGGTGTTGATTTTGTTCACGAGCCAGGTGAAGGTGCGTCCGTAAATGGCTTTAGATAAAGCGTCTCGTGCTGAGGAAGCCTGCTCCTGATTCAACGGACTCATTAGCTGTAAGAACAATGTTAAGCTTGGTGATACACAATCACTACAATTTTCATTTAAATGAAGTTCCTTAGTAGTAAGGAATTGTAGTGACTAATGCGTATTTTACCTCCTCTTCTTTAGCAGTAATCTTCTTATGTGTCAGAGCCTCTTTGAGAATGCAGCTGTCCACACCTAATAACTGCAACATTATATGAACAGAAAATGATGTGTAAGCTGTGACATGCAATACACCATTTTATTTTACACACCATATCTTTATATGCTGTTTAATTCAGGAGAAAACACTATTGGCATTTTTACTAATAATCTATAATAATATCATGTCGAGACTCTACCTATAGTTCATATCTGTCATGTGATAAGGCACTAGATAGTGAATTGGGAAAAATAATTGGAGATTTTAAATCTAAACCCATTGCCATTTTGTGCATTTCAAAACAGCATTGGCAATTTGATCATGTAATTTATTTTTAAGTAGCCTAATTACCTTTAGCCCAATTTAGCTTTGTTTTTATGTTATTCACCTCAAACATATATACTGCCTAGTATAGGCCCATGACATGAATTCGGAATGCATTAGTAGTTTTGCTGTTTTAAAAAAACATTTGATGCTGAGTATACTTTAAATCTGAAACAACAATGGCAATGCTATTTAAAAGATTGTTCAGGACAGAGGGATGCGTTCAATGGGACTGGATTCTTACCCTGGATAAATATTTAATCTGGGTGTCAACAGTAATGTAGGCATTGCCTCCATCTTCACTCCCGTACTGAATATTCCCCAAATGTAGCACACTGGCAATGATGTTTAATAGTTCCTGTACAGAGAAAAACGTGAGAACCGACGGGAGGTCACCAAGATTATATGCACAGCAATTATATTTAAAAACACTATTATCTACCATTAAATCATGCATGTGTGTAAGTGGATGTACTCTGGCTCAATACCATAAAGTAATTACAGTCTTTCCTGAGAAAGTCAAAAGAATTGTTATTACACTAATCCTTCCTAAGTACAGATGTATTGCAGGAGGGTGCTCACAGTAGTGACAACAAACTTATTTTAAATGAAGAGAGAAACGCTTTCAGTAAAGAAATATTTATTTTACTTAATTTAACATCTCTTTATGGAAACAGTTATAGGTTTCAGGGCTGTGTGACAGTCTTAGTGCTCTTAGTCAATGATCTAGTAAAACAGATGATAGTGTGTTTGACAGAGACTATAAAGCACTTCGGTGAGTTGCTCTGAAAAAGGGCGTCTGTTAAACGTCAGAAATGTAAATCCTATACATGTAAATGCAAATGTTACATTGTCCTGTGGACACAACTTTAAACGTAGCCAGAACTGGTTTAAGATTATGACATTGCTAATTAATAAATGTTGTGTTACAAACTGATGTGGTACAAGAGGAATAATATCTCTATTATTATAAGAGCTCTGCTATGGACCCTGTCCCCTCACTAAACAATTACCTATACATCATATCTTTTCCAAACTGATTGTTTGGAAATTCATGTCAATCGCTCATTTTTTTTTTTAACTGTAAATGTGCGATGTCTTTTTTTTATTTTATTGTTATTTATTTTATTTCTTTAAGGATGTGGGTATAAAATGAAATTTTACAGCTATGACAGTTAAGCTCTCTTACCTCCACTTCATCATCACTGAACCCTATGATGCTCAGAGCTTTTCTCACCACCTTCCATTCATTGCGGTCATTAATGGAGCTCACTTTGGGACAATTACCCTGTACGTACACACACACACACACACACACACACACACACACACACACACACACACACACCACAATTCACATCAGTTCTATAAACATTCAATAAAATATAAATGTGATATCCAAATATTAAATCTTTAGTGAATAAATGGATGTGAACACAGGCCATGGTGTATGTATGTATGTGTATATATATATATATATATATATATATATATATATATATATATATATATATATATATATATATATATATATATATATATATTTTTTTTTTTTTTTATTAATGCAACATTTTTTGGCTTGTTTATGTTTTAATGCAGTAAGTAATGCTCATTAAGGTAGGATTAATGTAAAGCATCATCAATCTGAACTTAAGAAAATGTGCCTTAAAGTTAATTTGAAGAAAACTAAGCATATAAACAATGCTAAGAAGTGAGCTATGACTTGGCTGAATATGCATTTAGCTATGAAGGCTTTATGTAAATGAGAAGTGCAGTCAGCATGCATCACTGGAATGAGTGGGTGTGTGCATATTTCTCTCTGACTTCCTGTAGACAGAAAAACTCATGCACATACTCAGCAGAACAGAGGAAGGGAAGGGAAGGGAGGGAAAACGCCTGGGAACTTCCCCTATTAAACACCAGGGGAGTGCAGAGATGCAGTAGTGAAGACTCCTGTGCGTGTGCGTGTGTATGAGTATGTGCTGATGTATGTTCTCATTCGTCCTGACCTTCACAAGGTACTGGTACTGCTGTGCATTCCTCTCCAAGCCGAGTCTCCTGAGCAGATCCTCCTCGCCACCCTCAATGAGCTGATAGAAGATGTGGAAGTTTCGTTCTCCATGGCTTTGGTGCACCACACGAGATTTCTCCAGCAGATAGTTTATGATGTGACCCCCAATTGGAGCACCCTGCCAACGGGGAAAGCCAATGGGAATAACAGTGGGCTGCTGACATGCACATGTACATAACACAAACACACATATACACGCAAAGGGTATACAGGTGCACAACCCCATCCAAGCAGGGTAAATGGGAGGCAGCACAGATGCATAGAAATGTAAATATTACGATCATTGATGCACTGTATTCAAACTTTCTCGGAGAAAAAATATTACCTTGAAGTCAAACTGGATGTCCATGTATTTTCCAAAACGACTTGAATTGTCATTGCGCAAAGTTTTAGCATTTCCAAACGCCTGAAATAGTGACAAACAAAAAAACGAGGGAATGCTCATGATCACAGAGGAGAGCAGTATAAGAAATGCATTAATTGCATGTTAATAAAATTAGTGCCGTTAAAATGAATTTGCGTTAATGAGTTAAATATATATATAAAATATATATAAAAAAATCTAAACATCTTTATTTTATTTTTAATTTGCATATTTATATATGTTCATGGATCCTGACATTCTTCTATAACTTGAGATATAAGTTTGTTCCGAGGCCATTTTAATAGCATTAAACATATATATAAAAAAATAATAATTATTGTTTGAATTATTTTAAAAGTTTTAATAGATAAAGGTAACTAATCGTCCTGGCAGAAAGTGGGTTTTTACCTCCAGAACAGGGTTAGACTGCAGTAGGCGGTCTTTCACAGTCTGCACTTGATCGCTGGCCGGACAGGTGATAGCATAGTACTGCAAAACTTTCTTAGAGGCTTCAGTCTTCCCAGCACCGCTCTCTCCTGAGATCAGAATACACTGATCCCGTCTTTCCGTCCGCATGGAACGATACGCATTATCAGACACTGCATATCTACATCAGGGAGAAAAAGCAGGATGAGTCAATTGTTTAACAATAACTAATATTTCACATAAATAAAAAAATTTATTGCAGTTGTTGATATGATGAATATTTTTTGCGAGAAGATATGTATTTAGTCTATTTGGAAGGAGTCTCCATTGTCAGCGCTTCGGGTTTTATTACGTTTTTGGTCTGTGGTTTCACATCAACATTACAAGTTGCACTTATTGTCTCAAAGTAAAGAAATGCTTATGAGGGAACAACTGTTTATGAATGTAATAAAAGCCATAACAGGAATTACATTTTTTTTTTTTGACATTCTACAAGATTATACATAACTACAAATAACATGACAGTTTTTTTCTTCCTTAATAAAACATTGATACTGTTGGAAAACTTCTGTGTTTTAAGAAGAATAAAACTTTGGATGGGCCATCATTGCAAATATAACTCTGCTTCATGGTATAAGAACATAATGTTGATTATAACTGAATGCAATGTCTTTTCTTTGTTCTGTCAGTGGATTTCTAGTCATCACAAACACCACAAATGTCTGGGGCTTTTTAATTTTTTTTTAAATAAAATAGAATGTAAACACAAACCCTCTTTCTGTAAGTAAAAATTTTATATGTAATGTAGTGAATACTACAGAGATTCTAGCATTCTCTAGATTTTTATCCCCAATTTCCTTCCTAAATTCCAAACATTCCATCCAGCTCTCCCCTTTTAGATGGCAGCACCCACATCCTGCTCACACATCATCACACATTCTATAAGTGTTAGCTCATTGGTTATTTTTGGCACTGACTTATATAAAAAGATGTATTTTCAATTTTGCTCTCTTTGGTTACCTGCCACACATAGCTATGGCATTATGGAACTTGAACACAAATGATAGGGGGGATATTTTTCTTTTGTAGCACTCAGAACCCAAATGGAAAATGATTTTAAGAGATTTGTGTTTTCAGTCATTTCAGGAAGACAGATATGGCACCTATAAAGGTCTGTTATTTCAGCCTACCTTGCACCAGCACAAGAGTTAACACTCTCAGTGCTTACACGACCCTGTGATGAGCATGTAAGGAGAGTCCTATTACAGCACTGTACAGGAAGCTCGCTAATACACCATACCTGCATTCCTACTGCTTACTTCCTCAAAAACCTCCCCACTCAACTCTTCCCTTATATTACAATCAACGTAGCTACTGCCAATACTGCCTGGGCAAACACATTACTGCTGACAGGCCATTTCTTCAGTAAGAGCGAGATTATGTAAATGATGATAAGCATAAAACCTCTGCTACTAAACATTTTTGCAAATAGTGATTTTGCTACATGAAAATGAGCACTATACCAAACAATTTTTTTACACATATGGCGCATATGTAAAAAATAGGTTACAGATATGAAATGAACTGAAATAAACGTAATTGGGATTTTTACTATTTGACTGATACCATATACCTAACATTTGAGGGTGCAAATTATCTTGTGATTGTGACAAATTGAATATATAAAAAGCAATTTTTGATTGTATAAGTATTCACTCCACTTGGTCAGTACTTGTTAACACTAACTCTGTCTTTCAGGATAAGTCCCAAATTAGATTTGCACATCAGCAATCCTGACCCTTTGCTCATTCTTCTTGGTCAAATAACCCAAGAGCTGTTGAGGGTTTTGGGTTTTGGGGATATTTTGCATAAATTCTTGACCTATAAAACCAAATTTAGTCTATTTTCAGTTTATAACACTACCACTGAGTAAAAGTCCAGAGGACTTTATAAAAGGACTGTGAATACTAGATGAAATAATAACTTACATGTGAGGGGAGACTTCATAGAAGTTAACGCCCCTGTACCGCTCCATATGATGCTTGGTGTAGATCTCCAACTCTTTATAAGGATTCACCGACACCAACACTGAGCCGATATACGTCTGTTTATAACAGATAAAAAAATTATACATTTTTGCAGAATAGAATTACTAAGACACTGGCCTTTAACTGCAATGAGAAAGAAGAAATTCTTACATAGATGAGGTTCTCCTTGAAGCGCTTGCGCAGGTTGTCAATAAAGGCCACCTCACTGGTGTGGTTCTCCAGCAGGACAAAGTCCTGTACTCCCACCCGATCCCTGGCTGTCAGGGCACTCTCCATCATTGCCCACACACCGTCACTGCCGACTGCCTAATATATACAGAAACACAGAGATGAGATAAGATGAATCAAAGTCACAAAGTCCCATATACAGTATTATCTCTAGAGCTCAGTCCTGAAAATATTTTTAAATGTAAAAACCCATAACAGTGTTTATGTGCACAACTGATTGTTTCACAATCTGATTTGCATTTCATTCATCTTCAGCAACTGCTTCAGTAATCATTGCCACAATAATGGTGGATTCAAAGCCTATTCTTGGAACACTGGCACGAGACCCTTAATGAGACCTAAGTTCTCTGCATCACACAGGCACCACAGATGTACACCTAGGGCTAATGCACAAATCACTAAAACATCTAATGTCATGAGCCTGAGTAATAGAAGAAACCAGAAAAGCGATAAGAAATGCACAGACACAAAACTCAGAAGTGAACCAGGGACCCTCAAATCTAAAAGTCATTACTCTAACCCACTGTAGTGCTCAGTACATATAGTAACTAATTAACTAAATATGAACACAATTTATGATAATATCTTAATACCACAACACATGAAGGAGCTAAATATCCACATGTCCATACCAGCCTTTCATAACAGTGATAATCTAACGAAAGCCTCTGCATGTGTATACAGATAAGATGGAGAGGACGCAACAATAATAATAAAAAAAAAAACCTGTCAGATTTACAAACACCAGGAATTTTAGTATGTGTACAGTCATGTTCATGGCCTTTGAACTGTAAGATATATAAATAATATAATTGAACATTACAGAAACTAGAGCCAACCACATACAGCGTAGAATGATTTTGAACATGTCTGGACTTTGTGCAAAAATTTACAACTCGTGTTTCTCCTAAGAAAGAAATCAAATCATCGAGCTGAGAACTTACATATAACACAACCAAACTCCACTAAAACTAGCAATTTTAAATAGAACAGCTTGACAGTTTTACTTACGTCCATGAAAGATTCAAAATTTTCGACCACAAACGTGCTCTCCAAAACAGAGCCGTGGGCCTTAAGCAGCATATTCCTCATGTTACCCAAATCCATGATTTCCTAATAGATACACCCAGATCAATATTCACTGTATGCAGCAACACCTAAGTGTCAAAACTACAAACCTCCTTCCTGAAAATCAAAAAAATGCCATGTATTATGGTAAAAGAAGCAAAGCTTCATTTTCCTCCTTATTTCTAGTCATGGATGCTTCAGAGACCCTAATCTGAGAGCTGTATTGAGAGTCATATGCACACACACACACACACACACACACACACACACACACACACACACCGATGAACAAATGTGCGATTATTTGCTGAAACACACACAAACACATTGTGTGAATACACCAGCTGCCAGCACTGTTGTTTTGCTATTGACACAGCAGCACCCATCACCGAGAGAGGGAGAGGAGAGAGAGAGAGAGAGAGAGAGAGAGAGAGAGAGAGAGAGAGAGAGAGAGAGAGAGAGAGAGAGAGAGAGAGACAGAGAGACAGAGAGAGAGAGAGAGAGAGAGAGAGAGAGAGAGAGAGAGAGAGAGAGAGAGATTTAGAGAGAGAGAGAGAGTGAGAGTGAGCACCTGAGAGAGCATATTAATTAAGAAGCATTGAAGCAGATGCTACTACAGTAATAAAAGGAGAAAACACAGGGGGTTCACAAGCAGAAAGAAAAACACAGAAGAGAGAAGCTAAAACAATAAACAAATGCTTGCTGGAAAGTGACTTTGCCAATTCGTCATCTCACCATATGCACTAACAACTTTCTCCGTTCAGTGCTGCGTCAAGTCCCTCTGTCTCTGTCTGTCTTTCACAAGCTTTGTCAGGCATTCTGTCCTAGAGTTGATTTGCCTTCATTCCCAAGCATTGTAAAGGATGACAATGTCCGCATGTCTATATCAATGAGATATGAGATCATTCTCTAAACATAGCCCTATCGAGTGATTTGCTCATATCCATACCACAGTTAAATCATCTGGGTGTGTCCCACAGTGGCACCTGGCCCTGTTGTACCAGGGTAAAAACTTTCTGCACGCACTTTAAAGACCAGCGCTGTGGCAGAAGTGAAATGGGCCCAGGGGATTTACTAAGCAACAGGTATGTTGCTCTGCTCCAGAGCCTCCTTGGTTACATGTGTGCTCCGGCTCACATCCGGCAGCTGTCTAATGCTCCCAAGCCTGGACTTTTCAAACCTATTAGATGCCTTACAATCAGTTGGACTACTGTTTATACATTAGGGCTGGTTATTTTAATTACTTTTGTAATGTCCTTCATAATTACTTGCAGCCTTAATGAAAATAAGCAAATATTTATAATAATAGAAAGGGTTTCTTTACATTTCTAATAGAAAATGTTTTCTATACAGCTTTTACGGAGATTTTGCTGAACAGTCCATATTCAAGCTTGAAATCCACAACAATCTAATTTTGGTACAATTCTACAACTATAACTTTGGTACGATTGTACATCTTTGAACTTGTTTCCTCCATCACAATCCTCCTCACTATGTGGTGAGACAGTGTACAGTCCAATTTCTCTAAAAGTTTGAACTGATTCAGATAATTGAAAGGTTTTGTTTTAGCCACAATTCTATTTAAAGACGTATTTTTCAATCATGTTTTAAAAATGTTAACCTATTATATTTTTTTATATATTATATTCTTTTGGAAAATACGTGAACTGTAATTATAATGGGGACAGTTATATGGTATACTTTTTTAACACTGGAACAAGACCTTGGCTGACAAAAAAAGTTTCCTATGATCTAATATCTGAAAAATTCTATAGCAGTATATCATTTTATATATAAATTATATAGTTACTCTAAAACTGCTTTTCATTCTTTTCTTCTTTTTTTTTAAACAAGAATCTAAAAGATGCATGAAGGAGTGCCCTTATGACCATGCAAACTTGTTTTGCATTGGTTTTTAAATGCAAATTTGAACCACAGCTGCTGGTGACCGGAAAGCTTGAGCCAACAAAAGAATCAAAATCAGTTCAAGGGCATGAAAAGCATCAGAGGGTTTAATTTTAGGATTAATTAAAGATTATTAGAGTCTTCCCTGTTATTCTGTTGGTTTGTCCTTCCACATCCTTGCAGTTGCTCACTGGGGTAGAGGAGGGTAGAATTTCACACAGCACTCCAGAGAGTCTTGTGCATTTGGGGCCTGGCAGGGAGTGTGTTTAAGCATGTATATGTGCTTGAGGAACCAGAGACCTAGGGTCCTTAAGGAGCTGGTCATGGCTCAGAGAGCTTGTTAGAGCTTGTTATCATGCCATCTCTTTTGACAAATGTCTTCTGGAAGCTGTAAGGGTAAACACTTTGTTAAAGTATTAAAACCATGGAACTCAGCCAAAACATGATGGACAAATTCCCAACAAGAAAGAAATTCCTAGGTCTCAAGTCTACTTCTCTTTGGGTTCTTTAAGTAATTGCCCTGTCAATGTATTGTTCCTAGATAGGATAGAGTTTTGCTTTCCTGCTTCCACCCTATACCTCCTTCCCATTCTGTCTAAGCTGCTTTGCTAGTCTGTGCTTTTTTTTTTCTCCAAATCACAAGCACAAGGAAATAAAAGTGATGATAGGCTCAAAAAATAAATGATCCTCTACTTTTTCTCTCAAATCTCTCTTTCTTTGCTCAATTCTCTCTATGTTGCAATCATGCAAAGCCTAACCCTGAAGGGATTTAAAGGAACAAGAGTGCAGTACTTCCTAAACAATGATTGCCCTTTATATGACCTTCCTGGAGTTTTATCTCTGCAAGTGGAAAAAACAACTGGCGCTTGCTATACAGAGTGATGATGTGAAATCTGCAATGTCATTAATCTTTCCAGTTCTTCTCACATTACAAAGACATCAATAACCTTGGAGGAGAAAACAAGGAATGAATTCAAGGAAGAAATCAATGGAAATGAATTACTACTCATAGGCATTTTAGTCAGAATAGTATCAGAAAATTTGCCAGCCGTTAGCCATCTTCAAACTGTACTATTGAAAAGAACAATTAAATACAATCATGATCTGAATATTTTAGTTAATTCCTGTAGAACAGGACGCACATTACTCTGGAACAGTACTGTTTTAAAAGTATGCATTTCTCCATAGTCAGAAAAAAGGCTATAAGTAAAAGGGTATGAAGAGGTCACATTCTTGGCAGGCTTTTAGAGATCTGCAGCACATCAGTAAATCAGCGCTTTCTGATATATTTTCCTAAGCATGGTCAATCTCTTCACTTAGAACGAACCTTAGAAAGGCAGCGCATTTTTGTACACTGGATCTGGATTACTCGTCATTCCACTGTGACCTTCTCTACTTAAAAAGAATGTGCACATTGCTGAAATGCAGCTAATCACAAAAAGTGAAGCAAGTTAAAAGACGTTCTGATAAGTTGGTGATACCCTTCAGCTATTCACATTCTACAGATGATTTCATCATGTTTCATGGGAAACGTCAGGAAGCTTGCTTTTCAGGTTACAGCAGATTTGCTGTAGAAAAGAAGGCTTTGGCTTGCAAACATGCCTGGAGCTAAATTTCCACAGTGGCTCATTAGCATCACAGTGTTACACTACTGAGAATTTGTTCTTAGCTGCGTGATGAAAACGAGAGTGCATGTGATAGTCCTGCACTGCACACTCAGCTGTGACTCTCAGACTAACGGGAAAAGTTGACAGACAGGTGTGATGCACTGCTCCTCAGCAAGTGAAAGAAAGTACTTACAACAATAGACCCCTCACCACACCCCTGAACACTCACACTCACACATACATATAATATATGGATTAATAAACAGTATAAACAATTTTTTTAAACTTATGCTAGATTGAAATATTAAAAATAATACACTGGAAAGTTCAACATAAAACTCAAGGAATAACATAAACTTTATTTTATGTTATTAAAGTTATAAACAATCATTTCCTAACCTTTTTTTCTTCTCTTAAAAACTATGTTATACAGAACTAGAAAAAAAACCCCAAAGCTTTCTTCTGGAAGAAAGTCCTCTCCAAACCACTGCCAAAAACTGCTGGGGTTGGAGACTTCTTCCAACTATCTTTTGACAGAAACTTTACTATTCTCAAATCTGTTTTAAGTGTCCACAATTTAAAATCTTGTCTAAGCTACAGAAACAATGATTGATATACAGCTGCACTTTAAACTAATGTCACGATAGGAAATAAGAACGATCTGAAAGAACAGTTATATGAGTGAAGGATGAACTCGTACACAAAAACAAAGGGAATCTAAAATAAAAACAGCTCTTGGCAGTGAACTCATCCTGGTGAATGAGCAGATGCATTTTAGGCCAACCTCCTAGACAATGCTTAGTATTCACGGCGAGTTTCAGCTCCACTGATCCTGTCCAAAATCAGATGAAGAATCACTGCTAATGTGATGCAGAATGTGTTTCTGTTTGTTTTTAAATGAAATGCAACAGTTTTTTTTTTTTTTTTTTAAAAGATGCAACACTTCGGGAAAGTGTTCAGCATGCCTTGGTCATGAGCTGTACAGCTGAGATAAGAATCAATCCGAGAGGTGTGTGATGATTTCAGTCAAAACTGCACACAGAGGCATGTCGCTCTGTCTTTAATTCAGATAGAACTGAAAGATGAGTGTCATCCACCTCATACAGCAATACACACTTAATTTAAAAACAGATGTAAAACACAAATGCTCAGGAAATATTCTTATTTTAAACAATCAATTATTAATTACATCACAAAACATAAGCAGTAGAATTATTGTTATGCTGTAATAGTATCTTTCAATTACAACCTTTATATTTTAGAAATAAATTTATACAGGTATACTCTGATCTATAAAAAAAAAAGCATTAATATTGAGCAAAATGGTTTTGCTTAGCATATCAGCCAGCCCTATTTTAACAGCTTTTTGCTTCTTGTTGTACATTAAGCGATGTTGTAGCACTGTGATTCGGTGATTGCTGCCTAATTAAAGTATGATATTTGCAAACTAAATCTGAAACTCTTGATGAATGCCGGAAAAGAAGAGTCACCATCTTGTTGAAACTGTGTATGCTGTGTATGTTTCAGTGTATGGTATGGGACACACCTAGCCACACAGCCAATCAGTGTTTTCTAAAGACCCATCTAAACCAACTTTCATGGATGAGCAGATGAGGTTTTTAGGAAAGGAATTCAAGTTTAAAATTCAAATCCACTGAGCCGTATGCTTGTATTTGATTGCGTGTCGTTTGAAAGTTGTTTTGGGTAAAACTGTCTATGTAAGATGTAAATGTCCGCAGGACCTGCTATGCTATAAAACAGCAGGTGAGAACACAGAAAAAAAAAAAAAAAAACACAGGGTGGAAACGATCTACTGGCAGACAGGAGATTCAGTTGTCAATTTTTTCCACTTCTTTACTCTCTCCATTCAGCTCTCTCAGATAATTCTCCAGAGAGATATTGCTTTGTGGTGGTAAATACACAAAAACACACAGGTATTTGGGTGATAAACCAAACAGGTTGAAAAGATGACAGCTTTTAGGCTAGAGATTATTTACTTCTAATTATACAATGTCAGTGGAACAAATCAGTGTGTTGTGTTACAATGTGGTACAAAGAAAAGTCTTCTGCAATACAGCAAAACAAAAATCATCATTCACAAGGCACATTATGAGAGAACATTATGCTAAACCTACTACGCTATGTACGCGTCCAGAACAATTTGAATAACATGGCTCAGTAAAGTTCACGTCAACGCTGGAATGTCACTTCAATGTTGTTTTCCACAGCTCACACACATACAAAGTTTTTCACTGCACACAGTTTAGTTCTTACCATAGATTGATACTTCATCTTTTCCTTCTTTTCCAATGTATTAATGCTTCTTTTCTTCACAACAAATCTCCACGTCAGAGATATCACACAAAACCTTATAACAGCAACTCTTCCTGGTGTTCATTTTCTCCTTTTTTCACCTCTTTACTCTGATCCCTCTCCTTCTCTTTTTCTCTCCAACCACATAGGTGCAAGTCCCTATGAAAAGTGACACACTCCCCCTTCTTCCCTCCTTCTTACCCTCCCATACCTTGCCCATTCACACACACTCATTGCACTCGAAGCCAGGTCAAAGCTTCAGAACAGCATTTTAACACACCAAGGCAGAGGGATCAAATTCGGCCTGGACTGCCTACAGTGAATGGGAATAAGAGTGGGAATGTTAAAAAAAAGGAATACATTTGTGATTAGAGCTTCTATTAAAAAACGGTATTCCACATTATGTGCATTAAATGGATTAAATATATTCAGAGAGGATGTTAAGTATTCCCCCTCCTTCCTTAGTTTCTATATCCCTGTGCTTCTGTCAGCACAAGTTTTCTAGATTGAAGGCAGGCTTATCAAAGATTTAGAGCTGATTAAAGCATCGTTCGGAGATAATACCAAACACACATTTTGCCACAATTATCTCATTCATCTTTCAACAAAGGTTTTATTTTATCATCCATTGTCAACATATCTGTAAAAAGAAATCAAAAAATATAAAGCATGAACCATCTAAATGTTTCCTAAGGAATGGAAGGAGTAAATCTCCAATGCTTGTGAAATAATTTCTGTGTGTCTAAAATATTGCATATATACTCGGTTGCAAAAATAGGGTGTGTGTCACCTAACAAGACTCTTGGAATCCATGTGGAATGTGCTGCATTAATCTACAATCTGGGCTGCAAAGAAATCAGCCTCAGCTTTTGCGTCTTTGTAGTACAAGACCATTGAAGTTGATTGTTTCACAAAATAATTTTAAAGGTGTTTTCCATCTGCTGGAATGTGATCAATAAAGCCTTATTTTTTTAAATCTTTGAAAGGTAGCTGGCTTTGACTCATTTATTTAAACTAGATATCCCTGATTATAAAGTACTGTAGGTTGTAATCAGTTATTTTGATGGAACTTTGCTCTGCAATATACATATTATCTAGGATCTGATCTAGATCTATTTTATGGTACAGTTCAATAAAGCGAAGCCTGATTAATTTGATGCTTTAGCCATAAAACACACAACCTGATTTGACGTACTCTGATAGATGTAGACTGAGAATATGTGAATAAAGAAAAATATCTCCTGCACAGTGCAAATCATTGACAAAGCTTAACAATGGTAAATCAGTGAGCACAGAAAGAGAGAGGGAGAGAGAATGAATAAATGGAGAAATGCCAGCAGAACTGATCATAAATCATTCATTATCAAATTATGCATCAGTCTAATCCTACCTTGTGGAGACTTCAATTAAAGCATGGTTTTGGAAAAACAAAAACAAAACAACATCCTTCACCTTTACTAAACACACTATAATCCTCCTGTTAATTATAAACACAGTTTGGATTTGCTATGTTTACAAGTAAGTCCTTCTGATGTGTGTATTACATTGCCTTAATCATTTTCTCTAAACACCTACACCGTACCTTAACGTTAGTAACCAAAATGAATGCTGACTCACACACAGGTTTTTATTATTTTTATGAGGTGCTTATTTCTTCTAAATAGTATCCTTACTTTTACCCATACCCCTAAATCATTAACCATTTTGGCTACTATCGTTTTGCAAATAAAATGTGCACCTTTTAGTGTTAAAAACCCTTTCCACAACACACACAAGCCATAATCAAGGTCACATCAGTTGCCCTCTCAAGTAAAAGAATGCCATCTAGTGGACAAAAATATTCCAATAAAAAGAAATCAAACCAATTACACAACTGAACCTTTTCTTGTTCCTATCAATTTTATTCTGGTTAAGATGCAGAACAGCATTATCAGCAAATGTGTTTCTGAGCCTCAAATGTTTAATCTCTGTGTAATAAATCCCCTCTGCCTGCCTCTCTCTCTCTCTCTCTCTCTCTCTCTCTCTCTGTCTGTGTCCTGTGAGCAGAAGCAGAGGCCCGCCTGCAGGAATCTGTGTAATGTCTTCCAGACGGTGTGAGTTTCTGTTTCTTTCACTCGTAACACAAGCATCGGAGAAGGTGCAGGGAGGAGACTAAATCGGGGCTCACTGCAGCATGGAGACAATACTCAGCCACCTTCCTTAGTCTACTTATCTACACACACCAATGCAACACATGCTCAAGCATTACCCTGTGTACAGATTTATGATTTGCTTTATAGCTGTAATTTTTTCCCCCATTATGGCCATTGTCAATGATGCATCATAGGCAAACAGACATTATCTATGAGGCAGTCTCTTATTGGTGCACATGCCTTTCCATGCCCACTGACCATACCTCTTATAGTCAGAAGCCGCTTCTGCACTTTGATCACCTACCACAAAGCCACCTAACAGTACATGGTTACAGGCCAAAGCAATAACAAGCTTATTGTCAAGGTCTGTCTTAAGATAGGATAAGTAAACAGAAAAAAGGAGTGTCACATTAAACTCTGTTCTGTACCTCTGCTCCTCCTGCTCTTAAATATGGCTTGGTGCCAATCACCAGTGCTAGACTTTCTGGGCACTGAGAAGATCTTCAGCAGCGAGTCAAACCCGGTCCACATTTCCACAGGCAAAATGAACGCTCTTTGATGAACAGTCACATGGTGCTACATCTGTGGGAAATCACAAATTGAAACTCCCCCTACCCACTCGTCACCCTATTTAAACTCGCACATTCCTGCTCACAGCTCACTTCCTATCTCACTAGCTCATTCCCCCCAAAAGCATCTCACTGCCTCCTTCTCCTCTTCCTCTTCTCAAGCCCTTATGGCCTGCAGCCCAGATGATAAAGAGCCTATTTTTTTTACTCCACAAGAGGCACTAAACAATTTCAAGTCAGTGTTCCTGACAGCCACTTCCTCCTCTCCTACAAAAGCATCTATTTTATTGTCATTACATAAACTGCTTCATATAGTGTAGTTGTAGACTGTCCGGTTCCTTACATTAGCATTGATCTTAAACTAAACATTATAGTGATCCTAATTAAACTTTTATTAATTCATTCATCTTTTGTAAATGCTTTATCCCGATCAGAGTTACACCCCAAAAAAACAAGAACACACTGGCTGAGTGGCAGAGGTACCCCTAGACCAAATACCAGTATATCTCAGCTAGCTGCATTTTTTCTTAGATAATCCACATACCAACATTATTTTGGGAATATCGCACCAGATGTCTCACAAAATGATTTTCATGCTTAGTTTAAAGGATATTTTGCCTTACGAATTCCTTTGAAAAAAAAGAAATCATTGGCTGTTTGGGAAGCTTCAACAATGTCATGAAGAAAACTTGCCAAGCATGTCACACAGCACTGGAAGTAAACAAGAAATGGCTGACGATGGCACAACCGATGTAGTGCTGGCACACATAATGTGCTATGTTTGGAGACTTTCAGTATACCCCATATAATCAAAATCTGAAGTAAAATCAAAATGGACTTTTTCTAAAGTTACTCAGCCCTTGAAACAGGCCATAATTTCTCCACATTTTAATATTATTAACCAAACAAAATAAAATAGGGAAGTAAAAAAAAATTTTTATGTGTAGTGCAAAAAATTAAGTTCAGAGACAGACATGCAAGTCTCTTACCATCTGCAACCAAACTGCATTTAAAAAATTTTTTCAGTGCCACATTAAAAAAAAAAATAATAATACATTTGCCCTGGCCTCCTGTGTTAAAAATTCATTTCCGTATGCCACAATAAAACTGAGAGTCTTAAATCATATGGTTCATTGCCGAAGTTCACAGTTTAATCTTTAGTGTGGAATTAACACTTACGCTGTACATTTGTGTCTAGCTATTAATGCTCCATTGGGGATTTTGCTGTGTAGGGTGCAAATATTTGCTCTCTTTAGATTACACATCTTCTTTCCTCTCACTCTTTGTCTCCGCCTCTTTCTCTTCTCCCTACCGCCTCTTCTCTTGGAGCTATTTATACTGCAGCACCAAGACAAATCTATTTGTAGAAACTGTTGCACAGATGACTGCACCAGAGTCGGAGCCAGAAAAAAAAAAAAAAAAAAAAAAAAAAAAAAAAAAAAAAAAAAAAAAAAAATCTAAACTGCCTACATTTGCATTTTTCTTTCAAACTCAGCAAGATTTACAGGAAGATGCGAAGCAATATGCATTCAATCCTGATGTTGGTACAGCGATGGGGTGACTGGCTGTAATTTGAAGCATGTGGCTCACCTCCGCTTTGTCCTGCTCCACTGTAAATACAAAAGCCCCACGACAGACAGCAGAACAATAATAATCTTCGACTTCTCCCTCCTGGTGACACACAGCTGACTGTCCTGTTGCTATCACAGTTCAAGCTGTTCTTTTTTCTCTGTAACAATCTCTGAGAATTTGGCGTCAGGGCAAACTCCAGCTGAAAGAGTCTCTCTTTGTTTATTGATGTGTCACGGCCCTGGGCGATGGCGGTGGAAGCTCAGGGAAAAAGTGTGAGAAAGCCACAGAGATCATGGACCAAAAAGGGCTGGGAAATAGAACGAAAGGGAGGAGGAGGAGGAGGCGGCGAAATGGAAAGAGAAGAAACCAAAAACCAAACCAAAACGAGATAAATTTTATAGCAGAGTAGATCTGAAGCTGAGGTAGTAGTGCTGTCAGAAATCTTGTCACCAATCAGAACCCACCCGTCAATCATGCTGCCTTATCATATAACTCTTAGCATTTAGCCATTCTTACCTGAGAATGCATCATAGAGGAAACAATGAAGAGAGTTTTAAAACAATGAAGAGCACTTCAGACCAAAAATCACCAACTATACCTTTAAATACAGGCCTACTTATTTATACAATTGCGAAAATAAAGGTTGTAAAGATAAAATCAAAAGTCATAAATTCAACAGAAGTATAGGCAATCTGCTATCTGGTATATCAGAATGAAAGAACAAAAGCCAAATGGATAGAAAACTAACAGCTGAGAAAGAGAGGTAAAGAGATGAGAACTGTAAGTTAAAAGTGATAAGAGGAACCGACAATTGCTCCACCCGGTGTTTTCACACTATTTAGTCTTTAAAAGAATGTATTATACACTTTTGTGGTTTACACTATGGGCTGTCAGATGGAAGTTGTCACTAAGCAGATAGAGCTTAAGTCATCATTTCTCAACATATCTGCCATTTCATGGTTTCGTAAGGCTTATATCTCATTACAATCTAATGTAAGCATGTAGGTGAGGTGGTACATTACCCCTTTGCATAAATTGCACCATGTGCACTGCTATACAATTTAAACAAACTGGACGACTGACCATAAGATTAGTATGTGCTTTTTGAGCATCTCATTCCACATTTAGTCTCAATTTGCTGTTATAATAACCTCTACTCTTCTACTAGATTCTGCTTATTCAGCCACAGGCCTGGGCTGCAGTCAGCTTTCCAATTCATGCTAAGGGTATTAAATAGGGTTGAGGTCAGTACTCTACAGACCACTCAATACCTTCCACTCCAATGCATGTAAACCATATATACAGTCATGTGCTTCCAACCCCATTCAAAGTTTTTTTGGGAAAAAAAAACAACAACAACAAAAAAAACATCTGGCTGGAAAAGACAGGTGTTGTAATGCTTTCGGTTATATAGTGTATGATGAATAAAGGAGGAATAGATCTCTTCAAAGTTGTCCAGTTGTCAAAGTTGTCCAAATCTGGGCTTAGCTTACAACTACATGAACTAGTTCCTGTGCTTGAAAAGCCTTAATACAAGTTGCTCCCTACCAGCACACATACAGAATCTCCAACCGTAATAGTTTTTTCACTTATCTAGTACTTTGGCTTAGAATGCACTTTTTTTAAGTGTTCCATAAAAATATGCAGCGTTGCTCATCATCAACAGAACTGAAATCTAGTGGGAGGAGGCACACTAGTCTGCAGACATAAACACACCTCTCAGCTGTCACTTTAGAGGAGGAGTGGACTGTGGACAGAAGCAGGAAATTGGTAGGCTTAAGGTCAATCAGTCAAACTACAGTCAAGGAGTGACAGTTAAACAAGGTTCAAATAGTGTAAGGATAAGATTAAGTGCGAGTACATCTACATCATCATATTAGGAATGGTGCAACCATTTTAATGAATTCTTCTTTTAAAGCACATTATCCAGTAATTACTGCATCCAGATCAGAGCAAATTTTTCTGGTTGCTATTTGGTTTCACAATACACAAAAGAGTAACTGGCATTCTTGAGGGGTGTGTAAAAAGGATTGAAAGGCTGAAAAAAATGCACCTGTTAAACATACTTGTAAGTGAGAAATATATTAATAGGAAAACAGCCACCTTTGGCAAGGGCAGACTAAAATCTAGAAAATCACCCAAGCACAGAATAACACAAAGAACGCAGAGACAGTGCTTTAATTGTTTTTTAGTAGTTGTAGGTTCATTCTTGGTCACTGGAGCTGCACTTGCTTGCACTGTTTAGTGATTGCTTTATTAAGAATGCAAATGTATCCCTCAAGTAACCGAGATATAATCTGTAATTTAGCAAAAAATAGCCAGTTACTGTTACTACTGACTCAACTACACAAACTGCAAAAGGTAATGCTGCTACATATTCTCCAAAATATAATAAAAAACAGTTTTTGGCAATACTATTCCGTTTTCCAGTAATATGATACCATATGCCTCATCCTAAATGAATGCAAGAAACTTGACGGTTAACTTGGACGAGATGGGACTAGTAAAGAAACGCTAAACATTCCACTCATCCCAAGGGCCCTGTGCCCCACAGCCACTCCCTTCAGGCCATGCTTGTCTCTGTGGGCATGGCATAGCCTGGCTATATCAGTCACATGCCAGCTAGAAATCCCAACTCAGGAAGTTAGAGGACCGCTTAGTTGGAATTTCTGCGGCCTCACTCTCCTCCTCCCAGTGCTTAGAATACTCACAGAGCCTTATAAGGGCAGGTCATGCTGTTCGGCACAGGGCAGGGGGTTCCCACAAGAGTTATCCATTGCTGAGTGCATAAAGTAGCTACCTTCAGCTAAATAATTTACAATTTACATCCAAGTACACAGCAATTTCACCAAGAACAATATTTTCTGTGTGCTTTAACGATAATAAACTATATTGGTGGATAGATGTTACTTAATTGGCTAGAAATCTTTAGTCTTTACAGATCTGTAACAACTAGGCTGCTTTTTTTAAGTCAGGCCTTCACATTGGTTTAAACACTAAAATCTATTTCTTTATTAGTTCTCTTATATTTAAGTAGTCTGTAGATTATCAGTATTCTTTTACCTACAGTGACCGATTAATCCTGGTTATACACATGGTGGATCCAGAGCTAATACCAGGAACACTTTGCCACAAAGAAACACACACTGGATGAATTGCCAGTCCATCCCCACACATACTAATTCATTCACACCTTGCGGCAATTTAGACACCAATCCTCTTAGTGCCATGTGTTTGGGAAGTAAGGGAAACCCCAGCAAAAACACACAGACACTGGAATATGATGACAAACCAGACAGATGGTAAACTGAGGTTACAATCAAATAGGGGACCTTAGAGCTATGATCTGGAAATCAAAAAGTGTCACAAACTATGTAACTACATTTTCTATGCCAAAGGTTAATTTTGTAGTCAGGCACCCTCTCCAATGTGCACTGTATACCTTTATTATGTGAGCCTGATTATGTTAAGTCTTTGTAATTGGACTAAATATTTATACTGTTTGCATCTGTGCCACTGACAAACAGGTTAAGTGAGTCCTATTGCAAAGCATGAGAACATTTTATTCCAAGCAGTGCAAATGGAAAAAAACAGGAATTATCATGGACAATGGAATATATTGAAGGTCTTGCACACTGGTCATATTACAACAATTGCACATGAGCATTACAGCATTTCCTTAGCCAAATCAGCTAAACCATAGTCAAGGAAAGCTGTAACACAGAGGACTCTGTCAAAAGCTATTATTATTCCACACAGTTGCATGTCAGTGATGGGTCATTTTGGAATTACTCCCAGTTTGTTAGCAGACAGATAGAGCTTATGGAATCATGCCAATGATCATGCCCTACCATTCCACACATTGTACCTATAATTACAAGATAGCAGCATTCTCATAGGAGGAAATATTTTGGGAGTCATGATGGGTATCTTTTCCTTTTTGTAAGCTTCACAAGTATTTCATACCATCATGAATGTTAAAATGATAATCTTGTATGACATGACCACAAACTAGGATGCCAGGCTGAAAGATGCAGGACACAAGAGCAGTGCAACGAGGTCCTATAGACATATTTACAAGAACATACAAAGCTAAACATGCCAGAACTCAGTGCACATACCACCATTATCTGGGTACTGATATCATTTCCATCAGCTTGTATGCAACCACATTCCTGAACTCACCTTCCCCCTTTATTTTTATCAGACATTTTACCCAATGTTTTTCGTAAAACCAAAATCTACCACTAAACGTTTTTTTAATTATGCAATCATATTATTCATCATCAGTATGGCTCATAGGTAATTTCAGAAAAAAGCCACATATTCTGTAGGAATACATCACAACAGGGTAAAACAAGTAATCATTAATAGCTTTTCTGGGAAAAGCGAACATTGTTTTCTTTCTGAGAAAGAACATAAGTATGAGGTAATGACACCTTATAAACTCTGAACAAAATAATCACCCAGTATGTGCTATTTCCCCAATGTATTATCCCAATGAAAAAAATGCTAGTAGCTAGCAGTTACCCAATTTAACAAAAGATTCACTGAGTGAATTATTGTTTGTGCTTGCAGACTGAAAATCAGTTAATTTCAATACATAGCATTCCAGCCAGCAGCTGCCTAAACACACACTGAGCTAGTGAAGTTGCTACCCTCTTCATCAACTAGTTTAACTTGGCAACTTGTAGAAAGGAATACAGTTTTAAATAACTGTGAAGTTGTGAAAAGAATGACACAAAAACAAGTAGTTTAAAAATATATGACAAATAATAATGAAAAGTAATATTGAAACCAGACACATAGTTTACCAGTTAGATCAGTTTTTTGGAAAATTTCTCAGCCTGGTGAGCTTTCACCTGCTTCCCAGACAGGATTTCAAAAGGGCTTTTTTGTGTATAAAATGGGTAGACATTTAAATTGAATACAGTAAAATAAAATAAAGATATTCAGTGAATAAATCAAATCCTGCAGGCCTCTACAAGGTTATGGTCAGTGGTTAACCAGTGGCTAATTAGGTTAAGTTCATTCCTTAGTTTCATATCGCCTATTTGGATAAAATGTTATGGACACCTGACCATTTCACATTTAGTCCCCATATAATGCTAACTCCAAAATCTGAAAAGATGTTCCACTAGCTTCTGGAGATTTGTGCTCATTAAACCACAAGAGCATAAGTCAGATACTATAGGGTGATGAGGCCTGAGGTGCAGTCCGTGTTCCAGTTCATCCCAAAGGTGTTCAGTAGGATTCAAGTCACTACTCCAAAGCAGTCCATTTAAGATCTTCTATTACACACTATGTAAACCATATCTTCATAAAAGATGGATGAAGAAGCTTTTTTGCACAGAAACACAGAAACTGTCTTCACCTGTGTTATAACAGTTTAGGAAAACAAAAGTAAAAAAAGTTAGATTTGTGTGTACACATACAAATCTCTCCCAGTTAAGAGCTCTACTACAGCAGTAAAAGTAACCAAACAGTGCAAAAACTGGAGTCCATACACAATAGCTTATCTATCACACTTACCACATCTGGTTGCAAAGCTTATCGCAGTGGTAAAATAAACCAGGTTAATTTTTAACGCCGCTCTGGAATGTATTCAAGTATGTGAAACTGAGCATGTGTACAAGAGATAGCGTTTCACCATACAATCACGTTTTTTTGCAAATCAGCTTCAGTACCATTACTTTTAAATTGGATGCATATAAATACTATATTTATATACTAGAGGTGTTACACTACAAGTATTCGTGCAGAATTTCTGCGGTACAGGGCTTTCAGTTCGGTGCAGTTTTGTACCGAATGCAATCCTTTTTACGTGCGGAACAGCAGAGTTAAAATCCCTCAGGTACGTATTAAATTAAACATTAAAAGTTTGTTTAGTCTCCGCCTCACACTTTAAGTGCATTTCTTTTTTTTACTGTTAACATTTTATTAACAACACAAAAGAATATATATTATATTCTGAATATATATATTTAAAAAATAGGTAAATAAAAATTTAAATAAAATAAAAAAACAAGACACTACTATTAGTGCAGTGTCACTGTGGCTACTCCGTACCGGATTTGTTTGCCGCATGCATAAAAAATGCTAAAGAATATTAGAATCTTTAGCTTTTTATATCCTTCAAGAATTTCTCTAAAAAGAAGAAAATCCTGACAATTCCACATATCACAGGAGTGAATGAATGAAGAATTGAAGACATTTGTTAAAGTATGCTAAAAACAATTAAATAGAACATATCTTTAGAAAATTAAATATTACATGTAACACACACACACACAAATCCACATCTGTATTACCCAAGAGGTCTAACAATTGTAAATATTTAATTAAATTTTTCCATCTATTTCATTTTGTTCAATTAATTTAATTTGTTCCAATTGAATCAATATAATATAAAGTGTATTGCATTAATTTGATTTATTATTTTATTTGTATATTATTATTTTACATAATTTAACCAAGCAGGCATTTTCTTTTTATTGTTTAAAAAATGTAAACTGTTCAAATGTTGAAATGATCACAAATATTAATAATAATATACTGCATTAATAACAAATTAAACCATACCGAAATTGAACCAAACCGTAACTGAAAAACAAAAGGTACGTACTAAAAGGGGAATTTTTTGTACTGTTACAACCCCTACATACAATAGATCCGTTTACAATTAGGAAAATCAATGTGCGTAAAGCTTTTAATAATACTTGTTAGACATCATGATATTCAGTTTTGCTCATCTCAATCAATCAGCTGCTTGTTTGAATGTGCAGTTCATTGTAGCCTCCAGCACACACACACTCCTTGTACTTCATCTGCCTCCAATGCTCTGTCTGTTCTTGTCCATCATCATTACATGTAATGTGTTAGAGGATTAAAGAACAGAGTTAATCAGCACAGCTTGTGTGTGTGTGTGTGTGCGCGCGTGTGTGTGTGCACGCGTGTGTGTGTGTGTGTGTGTGTGTGTGTGTGTGTGTGTGTGTGTGTGTGTGTGTGTGAGTGTGAGTTTAAGTAGTCTGTATCAGGGCCATAAGCCCCTGAGAACTGCAAGGTCAGCACATTTGACTTACAGGATCAGGTAAATTTGAATATTTGTATTCACAATGAAGTCTTTGCTTAAAAGAAGCAAATGAGGCACAACTAAACGACACAATGCTGAACAATTCAATAAGAACCAGGGTAACGGATCCAAGAGCTGTGAAGTGAAAATAAAAGCTGTAGTGCCTATACATTTCTTTCTTGATATGGAACTAAATTAAATCCAAGGGCGGTGCCCTTAAGCACTGGGAGACTTTGAGTGGAAAAGCAGCAGCTAAATCGAGAGAAGTTACAGACCCAACAATGACCTAATAACGTGCCAAGGCATTTAGTCATTCTCCTTTCAACCAAATCCACATACTGAGGGTTTTTCTTACTAAGCTTTACTCAGTCTGCATGTTTCACTCCCTCACACACTCTTTCAGTGAAGACCACAGATTTCAAATTGTGTGCATGTACCCAGGAAAAGTCTACAGTCCAATGCCCTTTCTGTTCTTAAAGAAAATTAAGAATTCAACCCTTCAAGTCACAAGAGCCAAAAATACCTACTACAGTATTAGAAAAAGACTACAACCCCTGTTAGTGTTCAATTACTGATCCTTCAGCGATTACAAATGAATAATCTTCCGAAAAGTGTTGATGGAGCTGAACTGAAAGTATGATGGGTGAAAACCCTTCCTTGGCAGGGCTTTGGGTCAGTCTTCCTGCTCTGTGGGTCTTTAAAGCAGGTGTATCCCTTCCTCTCAACAGGGTCAACAGCATGTTGACAGAGGACACCAGAGGACAAGATTTCCTCCATAGTCCATGACACTGGTCCTTCTCCTGAACAAGCTGTACCACTAGTTTCAGATAAGCTTGAAAATCATAATTATATTTTGTAAACATCCGACAAACACCAAGTAATTAGAAGATAACTGCAAAGACTAAACAAGCAGTTAGGCATTTGAGACACCATAAAATCTTTTTGTCTGGCCCTGAATGCAGGCTCCTGCTGCTAGAGAACACAGCATTTTGCTGACAGAGCTCCGACAAGCAAGGTTCCATAGACAGCTGGAAAAAGAACTTAGGCCCAAAGCAGCTCCGTTTTTAACCAAACCAGAATCCTGCTGCTCTCCAAAAAAAAATCTCTCATTCCATTGACTGATCCCAAAGAATGGAAAGCATGTTAAATAGTTATAGGTTACATGCAGCTTTGCTATGGAACATGTACTGACGTAAAATCAATATGTTAACCTGCAATGCAAATATTGAGTGAGTTGACCACTCTGAGGTGATATAAGATGGGAGGTTTTAAATTCCAATACCTATTAAGCACTTGGCAGTGAAACTATTAGGGCTGAACAGTGCATCATAGGTAATACAATGATGTAATACAAGTGAAATTTCAATACCAATAGTGTTAAACAGAAACAGTACAACTGTTTTAATCAAACTAACAAACTAAATACTTAGTTCTGTTAATTTGCATAAATTGTACTTTGTTTCAAAATTTCATCTGTCTTCTGTTTGTTTTTTGCTTCTCAGACACAAAGTAAATAATCCACCTCATTTGTGTCTGCGAAGCAAGTAGGCTGAAAAATTACAAAAAGGAAATATTGGTAGGTATTTTACTGACACGGCGTATAGCTTCCCTGGGTTAAAAAGAAATCCCCCCCAGCCTTTCTTCTTACCACCGTTATGCATGTTTTCTGCTTTGGGTTCCACAAAAGTCCAAAATGTTAACAATGAAGACCAAAAATAAAACCTCACTGGTCTCTTCTTGTTTTTGAACGGCGTTGAGGGTTTATCAAGAAAGCAACGAACCGACATGCCTGGTTTGTTCATGCAAAACTACATTTCCTATTGCTCAACACCTCTTTTCTTATTCTTTGGGAAATCTGGCTTTATTTTCCCTTCCCGGTTTTCCAAGAAGTGATGGTTATAGAAACCGGACAAGCAAAGTGGCAAGGTGAAAATGACAAGATCACACGGAGGAAGTGTGTGAGAGGACACTCAAGGACACGACCTAGTTCCAACCTTAGCAGCACTCTCAGTATTCTCACGTATGATAATGACGAGCCACATCCTATTTCTTGAGTGGAGAGAACAATAAGTTAGAACATTACACCTCTGATATTCTCTGTAATGGAAGCCTGAACGTTGCAGAAGATCTTTACAAGATCATTTCTGGGGCTGAGGGAATAGTTTTGGTACCAGCTGCTACCTACTCACTGGTGTGCATTTTTCCATAGCAGATGTACAGTAAGTGGAGGTCTGTTCTCACGCAACCTCTGACTATATACATGACCGAATGACACCACGTGCACGTCCCAAACGCGTGCTAGAAAAAAACTTGCAAAACTCAGTGAACCTTTTGTGTTGTAACTGTAACTGGCTGATTTATGCGCCTCAAATACGCTAAGAAACAAAGTACATGCCACGGGTCTTGCACAACCTAACGTGCATAGTGCAGACAATCCATGAAAACTAAAAACTAGGGTCCAAAGAAAGAAAGTAACAACTATCAATACAATGTTGCAAACTAAATGAACCTTCGTGGAACAGCATTGAGGAGGAAAAGCAGGTATTTAACGCTGCCGGTGTTTGTTTTTATTATCCAGTGTTATATATATTGATCCCTTACCTTAAACACAAAGCCGGAATGGATCCTCAAAGCGTTCTTCAAAGCTCAAAGTGTCACTATATATAGTATAACATCGCATTCATTCAAGTCAAACCCGGCAAGAAAAGTGACTTTAATCCCAACCGTCTTCTCCTTCTCCTTCTTCTCCTTCTTCTCCTTCTGTGCTACAAACGTTGTAAAGTCTAATCAGATTACTCTGAAAGCAGGCTGCGACACTCAGGAATACGTTCGCGGTTTTCTCTTTCAGCTGCAAAGGCACACCAGATGGGAAAGCCTGTGGTCTACAGCTCATTCAGAGGCAAGAAAATGAAATGAGAAACCTGCTCCTTATCCTGCAGTGGGCTGGTAGAGAATGAACTTAGTTCTGAATGGAGAAATGTTAGGAGATCGATAGACAGACAAGCCGCCCCACCCATTCATCCATACACCTACTGGCAGGAAGTTCATACAACCAAGCCCACGACCGTAGTGTGTGAGTGTGAGTGTGTGTATTCGTGGTTATGGGTGTGTATGTGTGTACAGTAACCATCTGACACATAATACTAAACCTAAAACCCTGTGACATTAAACTCCTAAACTTTTAGGTTACCTGATTATAAAGATACGTTTATTTTATATATATATATATATATATATATATATATATATATATATATATATATATATATATATATATATATATATATATATATATATTTAATAGTTTTCATTATGGTGTTCTACTTAGTCAAAGTAAGCAAAACTATGTCTTCAGTAGATGCTTTTATCAAATGTCATTGAACTATTTGTTTAGTGTAAATATTATTATTTTACGCTATTAGAGTGGATATACAGCAGCTGAAAAGACCACCTATTCTAGGCGTTGCTTCTGCATTATATTGGATGTATCCTGCCATCTAGCGATGATCATTGGTATGGTCATACACCTTCAAGGCTTTATAAAAAGCAAGGCACACATAGGATAGTGTAGGTGTCAGGATGTCAGTTATGGGAGGAAGTGTTTCAGTTAATAATAAAAATGTGGACCTTTCCGAAAGAAACATGTATAGCACTAAAAAACAGACCACTCCCCCCCCCCACACACACACACAAGAAATTGTACACTTTACATTCTGTAAGTTTGTTTGTTTGTTCATTCATTCATTTTTTAATTTATTTATTTATTTATTTATTCATTCGTTCATTCATTCATTCATTCATTCATTCATTCATTCATTCATTCATTCATTTATTACTTAGAATCAGTATCTGCATAAACCTGTTCATGTTGGCTGTAGATCTGAAGCTTATCCAAAGGACACACGGTTACAACCTGGATGGAATGTACACTCACACATCCACACACAATTAGGAGTAATTAAGTGAAGTCAGTCCATGAACTAGCACATTTCTAGAGGCAGTGAAAACCCTTGAAAACACTGAAAAATCTCTAGAATCTTAAGAATGCATATTAAAACTCTATACAAGCTCAGGATCAGGGTGCCTAGAGGAACGAGGACGCACTGAGCATGAGTTATTTACTTCTTAGCTTATGATACCCAATCATTCATCATCAACAACTGCTTTATTCTGATAACTGTTGTGTCATTCTGGAACCTATCCAGGGACTCTGAGCATTGGTCAGAAATGGTTATTTTTACTTGCTGTCAGACTATGTAACTTAATCCTCCTCCTAACCAAATAATTAGAAAATTCAGACAAATTGCTGTTGCATTAGGGACTTCAGATGCACAGAAATCCATGCTGGGTGATTAAACCTGTGTGTAGGAGCCAAACTAATAGCCTTGCCCAGGCTCAAACTCAGCATGAGAGCAGCATTAATAGATTCTGGTAGGAGAGCCAGTACCAGGAGGAAAGGTTGTATCCTGTTGACAAGACAAAGTTGAACATACAGACCGTACTTCAGGGTGTGTACCTGTCTCCTGTCACCAGTTAAAGTGGAAATGGACATTGCAACAATTGTTTCTGCCCTGATAGCTGATTCAATAATAGCTCAAAAAGTAGATTATCTTCTTTCTTACACCTATGCCATGCATGTACATAGTAACACACACACACACACACACACACACACACACACACACACACACACACACACACACACACACACACACACACACACAGGGTTATGTGACCTTAGAGGAATGCCAGGAAAAGCATTCAGCTCCAGAATGTCTGTTTACACAAAATCTTATTGCTTTGCATTCCAGATATGACACTAAATAATAATCTCCCAACAAGCTCTAACTACTATATATAAAGTATACTTTTTATGTGCACATCCAAGATGACACATGACAGTGAATAGTAAATTCCTATATAGTAAATTATATTCCTAATAGTAAAGAACTTTGATGATACAGTAATACATTTGCTGACTGAAATAATATAATCAGTAAAATATGAAACTATATAAATATACACTATATAATAAATCAACTTTATGACACCTAGTGGATATAAAACTTTTTGTGTGATTTTTCTCTCCAATTTTGATAGTTTTAAAATAAGCAATGGGGTTTTTTTTTCTTACTAATCCTGCATGTAAACATTTTCATTACCAATGATCAATGAACCTGGTCATTTTAATGTATTTCTTCCATTTGAGACATGAATTAGAAAGCAGGACTGAGTGCTTATTTCTGCATTCAATATGTGGTTTGTTCAGAAAATATCATGCTGATAATAATAAAACGAAATTAAATAAAAACCAGATGAAAAAAAGAAGAAAAAACCCATCACAATTTTTTAGATATGAAAGTGAGAAGAAATTAAGATGGGAATTCAGCTTTAAGTAAGTTCATTATACCTAAACAAATTTATAAACTATGCTTTAGGTTTGCTTTACACAATATGATGTGCACATTTATTATTAAATGAAGTGGCAGATCTGTTTTTTTAGAAATCTTGCATTGTTGCTGAAAATTTCTAGTGATTTTGAGGTCAAAAGAAAACAAAAAAGACATATTTTCATAACAGCACACATACAAGTCTGTATAAAACTTGTCTCTTTACTGTATTGTTAATGTCTTGAAGATTCTGTACAGGGTGTTGGGTTACAGGTGATAGATTATAATTGATATCCCAGAAGTCAGAAGTAATTAACCTTTAGTCCCTGATGTGGAAAATTCTACTGTTGTTTATATCGCAGCAGAGCAAGCACATCAACTACAATATTTATCAGCTATTTTTAAAGTTCTTTATATAAGCCTTTAAAAGAAATAACATAATGCTTGTACCTTGGTGCAGCAGTTACAGTAGCTCTCTCCATTCTTCCCAGGAGACAAGATGATCTCTCCTGTTGGAACCAGCTGAATCTTCAGCTCCATCATGTTGTCTGTCTAACTCTGTACAACTCCGTCACAGACGTCTTACACACACAACACTAATGTTCCTCTGTGGATGAAGGGAATGGTGGAAAAAGAGTACAAAGCTATTTTCTAAAGCCAGCTTCATTAAATTGACACAGTGTAGAGGTGAACGCAAATGTAAGCGACAGGCAGTGTTGTAGGGTCACCTGGAGCAGTGAGAGAGCCACTGTGAATTTCCTTTATATATGGCGCGGCAAGAAAGATATGGTGGGATGTCCGGGACTCTTCCCAAAGCCTGCCCTGCTGTATAATTAATGTTCCTGCTGGCTGAGCTGCTTTGGACGCCTTAGGTTTGCCGCCAGAGCTTCCTCTAGGCTCCAGCATCCTGTCCTCAACATTCCCAGATTAACATGAGAGGAAGGTACTTTGTTTTTACCATACATATGCTGGGCAGCTTTTAAAATTTATATAGGTATTTTTTTGTAAAAAAAAAGTAGTCTGGGATGGAACCCATTAATTCAAAGATATTATTTGTTTTTTTTAGATTATTGAATTATTGGTATTAATCCTGCTCAATTCAGTCAAACAGCCTTATAAATATATTACCCAATACAAGTCCCCAAAAACAGTCTAAGAAAAAACTTTAAGGGAAGAATGAACAGTTGATAAGATATTGTACCCTTTTGTGACGGTGGGGTGTTAATGTTTTCAAATAAACATCCATGCTGACCTTCAACCTTACTCTGGCATGCTGTTGACACAGACATTCCTGTTTGTTCCTGAGGAGCATGTCACACCCAGCGATAGCGATTAGACGGCTCTTATTATATTCATCCAAACACTAATAAATTATACATACTGTGACGTCTAGAAAATTTGAAACCTCAGTTAGTGTCTTATGATGAAAATTATTTAACAGTTGTAGTTGCAGAGGATGAAACAAATTTTATCTCAATTTATTCTTGTGTGTGTGTACATGTAGCTGTTCAGCTGGTCATGGTGGTATCTATAATTGTCAGTGATAGGTGTGTCAGTAAAATATAAGCTGGATTAAAATAGGAAATGAGAGACACACATCCTATGAACTGTGACACAGCTGAGACATTAATGATTCCTGGGCATCAACAGGAAACAGCAGACAGGGTGGCTCTCAATGCCAGTGTTAGGCTTGACAGAAACACAGATAATGTTAGTGTACTATTTAACACACAACATATGCAAAATGACACTTTACAACTTCATTCTTTTTTGCATAAACTTGGGGTTCTTTGTCCATTCATCTAAAACTTAACCTACCTTTAATCAGCTTGTACCAAGGTTATGAGTAAAGGTAGTGACTGTTTAGAAGCTGCTGGAAGTATTTAAATATCTGGAAGGCACATTTTTAAATAGTGCTCATAGTTGAAACGGAAGACAAAAAATACCATCTGTTGACTTTGACAGGTCACCCACTGTATCTTTAGCAGGAAAAGTGCAGTAAGTGTGCTTCCTGCCCTTTCCCCCTTCCTCTCTTTTTCCTTTCACATGCCTACTACGTCTACGCACACAGATATCAATTATTCCTTCTAAAATTCAGAGCAAATTTTCAATCCATCATAGCCATAACACAGATATGAAATTGTTATTCGATTAAAGAAAAAAACATATAAGACAAACATGCCAGTTTGCTATACCTCATTTATCTTTTCTACTTCATTGTTTCTATCAGTTTCCATCAGCCCCAATTGTGACATATTCCTCCTGGGTATTTTCCCAAAAATATTGACATTCGCCAAAAACAAAAAATTATTTTTAGCCATAAATACAATACATGGACATAAGTATTGGGACCCCAGAGAGAAAATGTTACCACAAAGTTAAAGACATACAAATGTATAGGATGTTTTTGGATGCAGCCGTTATACATTTTCCCGTCAATTAATCTACAGTAGGAGGCCAAACCTGTTCCAACATAACAATTAGCATGTGCACAAATCCAGCTCAATGAGGAGCATATGGTTTACACGGTTTGAAGTGAAAGATCTTGACTGCCCTGCTATAAAGCTCTGACCTCAACCTTATTGAACACATTTGGGATGAATTAAAAACGCATAGAGGCCTCCTCACTCTACATCAGTATCTGATTTTCAGTATCTCATAGTGACCATAGTGACCATAGTGTCACCTTATTTGTTGCTCCTAATTCAATTAGGCTGCATTGTATAACCTGACATGAACACTTAAGGGAATGGCATCCTGTTTGTAAACCTGCCAGCTGTAAAGTTGTGTCAACCGATGAAAGATGAAGGGCAAAACAAAGATATTATACATCATAGCACTGGTACATGCACAGCAACACAGCAGTGACTGTAAGCATTGAGTAAATAAGTCATTCTGAATGCTTATATTTGCCATAAAAGGCACAGTTCTACTGCTATTGAATTTACCGCTAAAATTCTATACTGCATTCTTTGCAGACTTCAGTACATGTTCCACAGGAAAGAATGTGCCGTGGTTTTGAATTGGAGACTTGATGATTATTTGATTTAAAGCCCGAGGGAAAATCTCTGTTCAGTTTTTATAATATGTGAGCCAGACTTAGACCAGATGGTGCTGGTGTGCCTAGAATATTGTTTCATATCAGATCAGATAATGTAATTATGTGTTACATAACAGTCTCCACACAATAGATGTTAACTGGGTGAATCATTCAGCCCACTAGTAACCCTGCACTCCCTACACAAATTTTTGCTCTAAAACCCCCACCCTGATACACACATTACCAACAACAATGCTGACTGCATTCTCGAGCTCGATATGTATCTTCCAGATGCACCCATTTTACTTAAACAAACTATTTACAATACAACTGATAATATTGATTGAATATGTACACAATATACAACTCAATTTAATGCATAAAATTTAGCATTGAATTTAGCATATACAAAAAAATTATATTGAGTCTATAAAAAAGCTATCACAAAACAAATACTTTTAAAACTGCCTTTTATATCTACTGTATCCATTTTTTTTTTACATGTACACATCTTTAACAGTTAAATATGAGCATAATATGTTCAGTCCCACATTTTTGTAAATTGTTTCCCTCCACATTTTCTATTATGTTTTTTCTTTTTACTGATTTAAATAACAACAACAACAATAATAATAATAATAATAATAATAATAATAATAATAATAATAATAAAAAACAATCAGCATGATCAAATTTGCTTGTATGTACATTGAGTCTACATTGTACTTTAAACATGACTGCCTTGCTCATAGACACTGGCTTCAATAATAACATAACATAACATAACATAACATAACATAACATAACATAACATATAACAAATAACTATATAAAATAACAATATAAAATGTGAAACATCACAATATAATACAGCATGGTATAGTATAATGAAACAGGATGGATGTCTTGTTATAGGTGTGACGTGATGACTTTAATTTGTCGAAAAGTAATAACTTAATTAGTGAATGGCACAGCGTTTTTTTTTACCATTTATAGTTACATTTAATACTCTAGTATGTTTGTGAGACAATTTTTTTTATCTCTTACTTTGTATGGTTACCTCACCAGCCTTTTTATTTTCATGTAGGTTATAAGATCACAACGCATATACCTCCAAAGGTGGAAAACTGCTGACGTTAGAGACTCCTTCCATAAGTCTCATAAAAAAAGTCACTTTGCAACCAATTTTTTTTCATTGTTATTATTTTATTTGTTTTTCATTATTAAATAAGACGTTTAAGGGTTATTAATCTTAGACTGTATAAGGTATTGCTTACAATAACATTAGAGCAAGTGCAGGTTTCATATAACCCCTGATTTCCATTAAAACCTAAATATAATATAATGCAATATAACAAAAACCATTGCAAATATATTAGAAGTATGTTGTTTATAAAAAATATTTTACTTTAAAGTAATTTTACTTATTTAAATGACATTTAATAACATAAATATGATTTTAAAGTGTACTGCAAATTTATTATAAGTATGTACATTTTAAAAGCTATTTTAATATACATAGTTATATTAAATCTATAGAGACCACCACTATAAAGACCACCAGGACCCTTTTATAGTTATATTAAATCTATAATTAAATCCATGCAAGGTTTTTTGCATCTATGTTCGTGTATTTTCATCACATAGTGTCTTTTTGTCATACAATGAGGATCTGTGTGGTTCCCACTACTTTAATATAAACCAAAGAAACATTTTTTTATTTATAAGCATATTTATTTGAAGTTAAATTTTTCTGACACAAATGTATATGTCAGTGTGTAACACTTTTATATAACGTCAATATGATTTCGACTTGAGCTTTTAAACCCGGGACCCCCCCCCCCCAAAAAAAAAAAAAAAACCGTCCACTTCCGGTGTAAAACCCGGAAGATTGTTGTACGTTGTCAATCCGCTTCCTGCGCAGTTGTATGCGCGCTGCGCTTAGACTTTGCGTACTGAACGCTGCTGAATCGTGGCTGTTTGCGCACAACGTGTAGTGTCGTTTACCTTGTGCGCCATTCGGCAGAGCCTAGCAGGAAGCTGTAGAGAGCCGGCCGAAGTGGAGAGAAACTGGTTTTAAATAAAGTAAGATTTTTTTTAGTGGTATTAAAGAGGGTTATTTTATTTTATATTTTCAACACGCAATAGTTGGTATTTGGTGTGCTGTGCTGTGCAGTGGGAGTTGCATTGAATTAAGCTAAGCTAAGCTAAGCTAGCATTGTTGAACACCGTACGACATGGTATTGTGCTAGCTCATATTATCCGTCCCACAGGTATAATAGTCGAATAGTTAAAATAGATTTTTTTGTTTAGTAGTTATCAGTTATGTGTATTTCTTTGCTATTAAAATATGATAGGGAAGCCCTGATATTTCGGAGCCAATTTTAATTAGTAAGTCGATGCTATTTATTGCTAGTTACGAGGTGAATCGTCGTTCATTTGGATAACATATAGTCCACGATCGAGTCTTTGCTATGTAATTAATATTAAATGTTGATTTAATTAATCTTTTCATTCATCAAGTAAAAATTGTGATTTTAGCTAACGCTGCCCGCTCAGAGGCTGCTTTCAAATCTGCTCACTGATTAATTATATAACATGATGCACTGCTGAGGAAAGAAAGGAGCAAAATGCCACTAATTTCTTCCTTTTTTTCTGTTCCACAGACGCTGCCATGGCAGCTGCATTTCCTTACAGAGGAGTCCCAGGTGGGATGCCACCAGGTGTTCCTCCTCCTGCTCCAGTTCCTGATTACATGACCGAGGAGAAACTGCAAGAAAAAGGTGCATCATTTGCTTTAGATCTATACAGAATTGTGTTTTGGTTTATGTTTAATTCTAAGGCTGGTGCTGTTTTATTATTTTTTAATCATAGCCCGCAAATGGCAACAGCTGCAGGCGAAGCGCTATTCGGAGAAAAGGAAATTCGGTTTTGTGGATGCTCAGAAGGAGGACATGCCCCCTGAACATGTGCGCAAAATTATCAGGGACCATGGAGACATGACCAACAGGAAGTTCCGTCATGACAAAAGAGTGTACCTTGGGTAAATCAGGACACATTAACACAATTTTAAAGAAAGCACCTGGCTAAATTCAATCATCTGAATCAGAACACTTTATTGATCCGATAGGGACATTTTTCAAGCTACTTTAGTTAACTTTTTTGCTATAGTACGATTAAATGTAATTTTCCTTATGCCAAATATAAGTTATTTAAAGCATGTCTGCACTTTTTGTTTGTTAATAATGTGCATAAAATATTAGGAAATGGTGTGCAGCTGTGGTGAGGCTACAAAATGATAAAGGTTAAACAGATCAAGGGAAGACTTTAAGTACTTTCACATGCTAGAAACTTCTATAAAGACATGCCTACCCACTATAAAGAACCATTTCCCGTTCTTCATCAGTGTCCAACAGAATTGATATGGTTTAGAACAGACTGTTACTTACTGGAAGCTACACAATTTGTAATGGTTTGACTTTTTCTGTAGGGCTCTGAAATACATGCCTCATGCAGTTCTCAAACTGTTGGAGAACATGCCTATGCCATGGGAGCAGATCCGAGATGTACCCGTGCTTTATCACATCACAGGAGCTATTTCCTTTGTTAATGAAATTCCCTGGGTCATTGAGCCTGTCTACATCGCACAATGGGGGTGAGAAATTTATTTTAATAAAAGTTTTTTGTATTGTGCATTTTCTAAGTTGGGAAAGAGATCCTAAATCCTGAAGTCTTGTAACAAAAACTGCTCTTTATTCGTAGTGCGATGTGGATCATGATGCGTCGTGAAAAAAGAGACAGACGGCACTTCAAGCGCATGCGTTTCCCTCCCTTTGATGACGAAGAGCCTCCTTTGGATTATGCAGATAATATTCTTGATGTGGAGCCTCTGGAGGCCATCCAAATGGAGCTGGACCCTGAGGAGGACAGCTCGGTGGCAGAGTGGTTTTATGAGCATCAGCCACTGAAGGATACAACAAAGTGAGTAAAGGGGCAATTATAAAAGGTCAGAACTTGAGTATGCCCTGTCTTATTGCCATTTTTCCCCTATTTTCTCTTACAGGTATGTCAATGGAACTACATACAGACGTTGGCAGTTCAGTCTGCCCATGATGTCTACGTTGTATCGTTTGGCTAATCAGTTGCTTACTGATTTGGTGGATCGTAACTACTTTTACCTGTTTGACCTGAAAGCCTTTTTCACTTCAAAGGCATTGAACATGGCCATCCCTGGAGGACCCAAATTTGAACCCCTAGTCAGAGACCTCAATCTACAGTATGTGCTTTTATAAATGTATCATCCTGAATAATGATGAAATGAAGTTTACTTGGTAAGCATTGAAAAAATTAACCCCATTTGCTTTGTATATTACAGGGATGAAGACTGGAATGAGTTTAATGACATCAATAAGATCATCATCAGACAACCTATTAGGACCGAATACAAGATTGCTTTTCCATACTTGTACAACAACCTTCCCCATCACGTGCACCTCACATGGTATGTTCTATTTTTACAGTTTGATTGTCACACGTGGTTTAACAAAATAGCTGAAGCAAATCCATAATGACTGATTCATACCCAGGTACCACACACCTAATGTGGTGTTCATCAAGACGGAGGATCCTGATTTGCCAGCATTTTACTTTGACCCACTCATCAATCCCATCTCTCACCGGCACTCGGTTAAAGTAAGCAACCTGTTAGAATTTTGGTTTAACTTTTGCATACAGCGAATTTGTCTTGTACAATGATATTAATTCTTTATGATAAGAAAAAAATTTGTTTATTTATATATTTTTTGCTTCTGATTTGTTGTTTTTAAAATGGTTGTCTTGCATAAAATTAATAAAGCTCTTGATTTATAATATGTTGCTTGTTGTCCTCAGAGCCAGGAGCCACTGCCTGATGATGACGAGGAATTTGAACTTCCTGAGTACGTGGAGCCTTTCCTAAAAGAGACACCCCTGTATACTGACAACACAGCTAATGGAATTGCATTATTGTGGGCACCTCGTCCATTCAACTTGCGGTCAGGGAGAACTCGTCGTGCTATTGATGTTCCTCTCATCAAGAACTGGTACGCTTTTGAAGTTCAACCTGGAGTTCAGCTGTATAATTTTTTTTCCCAGTCTTGTCTAATGAGGTGTTTATTTAATTTTTATTTACTTTTTTTTTGTACTTTTAGGTACCGTGAGCATTGCCCTGCAGGACAACCTGTAAAAGTACGTGTTTCCTATCAGAAGCTTCTGAAGTACTATGTGCTCAATGCACTGAAACACAGACCCCCTAAAGCACAGAAGAAGCGGTGGGTAATTTTATTGTAGTGTTTTTTTCCACAGAAGAAAAGCACAATACTTTTAAAATATGCGATAATTTTTTTTTTTACTCTTTTGTCTGTCTACAGGTACCTTTTCCGTTCCTTCAAGTCCACCAAATTCTTTCAATCCACAAAGCTGGACTGGGTGGAGGTGGGACTCCAGGTTTGCCGACAGGGTTACAACATGCTGAACCTGCTGATTCACAGAAAGAACCTCAACTACCTGCACTTGGATTACAACTTCAACTTGAAGCCAGTGAAAACCCTCACCACAAAAGTAAGTAGATTTTGGGTTTGATGTACATATTAATTTTTGTTTATATATTTTTGCTAATATCAAGCACTATATCATTTCAGGAGCGTAAGAAGTCCCGTTTCGGGAATGCGTTCCACTTGTGCCGTGAGGTTCTGCGTCTGAGCAAACTGGTTGTGGATAGTCATGTGCAGTACAGACTGGGGAATGTTGATGCATTCCAGGTACTACTTATTACAAAAACAAACCTATACTAATACTAATCTCAGATTACCTATAATACTCTGTTGTATTAAGACAATGCTTTGGTTATGTGAAATGTTTTTCTTTGCCTTTCTCTGTAGTTGTCAGATGGACTTCAGTATATCTTTGCCCATGTTGGTCAACTGACTGGCATGTATCGCTACAAGTACAAGCTGATGAGGCAGATTAGGATGTGCAAGGACTTGAAACATCTAATTTACTATCGCTTCAACACAGTAAGTGTGGTTCTATAGACGTGACACATTTTAATATATTTTTTCAGGATTAAATGTCAGTTTGTTTTTATTAGGGTCCTGTTGGAAAGGGTCCAGGCTGTGGATTCTGGGCTCCAGGATGGAGAGTGTGGCTCTTCTTCATGAGGGGCATCACTCCTCTGCTGGAGAGATGGCTTGGCAACCTGTTGGCCAGGCAGTTTGAAGGTAAACAAATTTTGTCTGCAGGAAGCGTTATCTTAGTTTCTTTCTAAAATTGTTTAAGAATGTACCCATAAGGATTTTGTTGGTGAAGAAAATAATGTAGTAAATTACTGTCATGTTTTTTTTGTTCAGGTCGGCACTCTAAGGGAGTTGCAAAAACTGTGACTAAACAGCGTGTGGAGTCTCACTTTGACTTGGAGCTGAGAGCAGCTGTGATGCATGACATCTTGGACATGATGCCTGAGGGAATCAAACAGAACAAGGCCAGAACAATTCTACAGCATCTTAGTGAATCCTGGAGGTGCTGGAAGGCCAACATTCCCTGGAAGGTATATATTCTTTTGATCAATATATTACAAGTTTCTCATCTTCGCTGGTATACATTTATATATAAAAATATGAAAAACATTAATAATTCCATCATGCATTTAGGTTTTAATGTCATTATTTTACAGGTTCCAGGGCTTCCCACACCCATTGAAAACATGATCTTGAGATATGTCAAGGCCAAAGCTGACTGGTGGACCAACACAGCACATTACAACAGAGAGCGAATCAGGCGAGGAGCAACTGTGGACAAAACTGTCTGCAAGAAAAACCTCGGCCGCCTCACACGTCTCTACCTGAAAGCTGAGCAGGAGCGACAACACAACTACCTAAAGGTATAGTTTTAGTTGTGCTATTTCATGCATAATGGAGCATGTCCATAAGAAATGAATAAATTTATCAGCTGTATAATTTCTGATTTGGTCTGCCGCAGGATGGACCATACATCACTGCTGAAGAGGCAGTGGCTATCTACACAACCACAGTGCACTGGCTGGAGAGTAGACGCTTCTCTCCAATTCCTTTCCCCCCTCTTTCATACAAGCATGACACCAAGTTGCTTATCCTGGCTCTGGAGAGACTCAAAGAGGCTTACAGGTCAGTGCAGTCTCTTCCAAAAAGACACCCAAACAGTGCAGAACACAGATTGATTAATTTAGGAAGGATTCAATGTTCTATAGAGTGCCTTCTAACTTTTTTGTTGTGTATTAGTGTGAAATCGAGGTTGAATCAGTCCCAAAGAGAAGAGTTGGGCCTGATTGAGCAGGCATACGACAATCCCCACGAGGCTCTGTCCAGGATCAAGCGTCATCTCCTCACTCAGAGAGCATTCAAAGAGGTGAATATGTAAACGTGTATAATTGTAGCACTGTTAACCAGCCTCTTGGCCCCCTTTTTTTTTTTTTTGTCCTACAATGTTTTTTTTTTTTTTTTTTCTTTCAAAATTTCTCCAGGTGGGCATTGAGTTTATGGACCTGTACAGTCACTTAGTACCTGTGTATGATGTGGAGCCTCTAGAGAAGATCACAGATGCTTACCTGGACCAGTATTTGTGGTATGAGGCTGACAAGCGCAGGCTTTTCCCACCATGGATCAAACCTGCAGACACAGAGCCGCCTCCACTGCTGGTCTACAAGTGGTGCCAAGGTAAGGGATAATACTGCTTTTTTTGTTGTTGCACATAGTCAAAGGCAAGTGTTGATCAGATGCACACATTATCCTGGAATTTCAAGTGATTGTTCAAATTTTCTTTCAGGAATCAATAACCTGCAAGATGTGTGGGAGACCACAGAGGGAGAGTGTAATGTCATGCTGGAGTCACGCTATGAGAAGATGTACGAAAAGATTGACTTGACCCTGCTTAACAGGCTTCTGCGTCTGATAGTCGACCACAACATTGCCGATTACATGACTGCAAAGAACAATGTGGTCATCAACTACAAGGTCTGCCACCTACAAAAACTTTTTTTTATATATTTTATTCATTTCATTTTATTTGTACATTAGAACTGCCGCAACACACTTTCCTAGACTATTTGAATTATGTGCAATGTTTGAACAATTGATTTTTATAAATGCTATACGTTTGTATTACTTTTTTTATTTAGTTTGCAAATTTGGAAAATGCATCTATAAGTATTCCATATGAGTAGTTAACTAGGTCATGAAACAGACTCTCTTGATTTTTGTCGTAGTCTCTATCAGCTTTTGTGGGTGTTAATAGAGCTTTCTTTGTAAAAGAAAGACGTTTCTGAAACATTTCTGGGGTAAAATCATTACTATATGTAAATGCATGTTATATAGAAACAATTTTCATAGATGTGGACTTTGTTAAAGACAGAATATAATTAATATGCAGGTCAGTGAAAGTCAAAGTAATCTTTGACTGATTCAAATTATAATGTAAATTCTTTACTCAACACAAGCATCATAGTTTTCAACCATGTGTGATTAGCTTGTTCTTACCCTGCTTTAGGACATGAACCACACCAACTCATACGGCATCATCAGAGGCCTGCAGTTTGCCTCCTTTGTTGTGCAGTACTATGGGCTGGTGATGGATCTGCTTGTTCTGGGTCTTCATCGTGCTAGTGAGATGGCTGGACCTCCACAGATGCCCAATGATTTCCTCAGCTTCCAAGACAGTGCTACAGAGAGTGCCCACCCCATTCGCTTGTATTGCAGATACATAGACCGCATTCACATGTTTTTCAGGTTAGCATCACCCACAAAAACATATTCAAGGAATGTCTTTAAAATTGTGTAACATACAGTTATAACTATATGCACAGTGGCTTAGAAAATTGCATAAAGCACAAATTGTTGAGCATATCTTGTGTATATATGAATAAGTAAATATGATTTGAATCTTATTGGTTCCTGTATTTATTGCACAGTATTTATTGCTTCTGAATAGTGCTAGTTTTCAGTAATGCACTAATATCAAAAACATTTATCTAATTAAATATATATTGACTTGAGTATGATTCTCTTTTCAGGTTTTCTGCTGATGAGGCCAGGGATCTGATCCAGCGCTACCTTACTGAACACCCTGATCCCAACAACGAGAACATTGTAGGCTACAACAATAAGAAGTGCTGGCCCAGAGATGCAAGAATGAGGCTGATGAAGCATGACGTTAACCTGTGAGCGTGAACACATTAACCTTCCTTGTAATACAGTTTCTTAAATTTGTGTTTTATGTATGTACAAATGTTAAATTTTTCTTGTGATTTGTCAAGGGGCCGAGCTGTATTCTGGGACATTAAGAATCGCCTTCCTCGCTCTGTGACCACCATTCAGTGGGAGAACAGCTTTGTGTCAGTATACAGTAAAGACAACCCTAACCTGCTCTTTAACATGTGTGGCTTTGAGTGCCGAATCCTGCCAAAATGCCGCACCAGTTATGAGGAGTTCACCCACAAGGATGGCGTGTGGAACCTGCAGAATGAAGTCAGTGCACTAAAATGCTAATTGTAATAATTGAAATCTTAAAATTTTATTGAATATTTTGTTTAACTGGTATCTATTTATTTGTCTGCAGGTGACTAAAGAAAGGACTGCGCAGTGCTTCCTGCGAGTGGATGATGAATCGATGCAGAGGTTCCATAACCGAGTGCGTCAGATTCTCATGGCTTCTGGATCCACTACATTTACCAAGGTATGAAATGGGAGGAAGAGGTTTTTTTTTTTTGTCACAATTACTATATCTTTAATAAACATGCATAGTAGTAAATTATTATTATAATTCTTTTTTTTTTTTTTCAGATTGTGAACAAATGGAATACTGCTCTGATTGGTCTGATGACTTATTTCCGTGAGGCTGTGGTTAACACTCAGGAGTTGCTGGACCTTTTGGTAAAATGTGAAAATAAGATCCAGACCCGTATCAAGATTGGTCTGAACTCCAAAATGCCTAGTCGTTTTCCTCCTGTCGTCTTCTACACCCCCAAAGAGTTGGGAGGTCTGGGCATGCTTTCTATGGGTCATGTGCTCATCCCTCAGTCAGACCTGAGGTAATTTTTGTACATTGAAAATTTGTTCTGATCCACAGGTCATCATTCACACCCAGACAAATATAAACCAAAATAAACTGCATTCAGAGTAAAAACTGTTATAAATTTGCATCATGAGAATGCATTTTTGTTTAATACCAGGTGGTCCAAACAGACTGATGTAGGCATCACTCACTTCCGGTCCGGTATGAGTCATGAGGAGGATCAGCTGATTCCCAATCTGTATCGCTACATTCAGCCATGGGAGAGTGAGTTTATTGACTCTCAGAGAGTCTGGGCTGAGTATGCTCTCAAGAGACAGGAGGCCATTGCCCAGAACAGGTGCAATATTCTCACAAAAAATAAATGTATATTAAATAAATATTACTATGTTTTGCTATATTTCATATAAAATTTTGTGTTAGGCGTTTGACTCTTGAAGATTTGGAGGATTCTTGGGACAGAGGTATTCCTCGTATCAACACCCTGTTCCAGAAAGACAGACACACGTTGGCCTATGATAAGGGCTGGAGAGTCAGAACAGACTTCAAGCAGTATCAGGTTAAAAAAATATTTTTTATCAAATTTAATTTTCAAATGTATTTAAAATGTTTGTGTATTTTTATAAACAAATTTAAAAACCTGTTGGTATGATGTATTCTCAGGTGCTTAAGCAAAATCCGTTCTGGTGGACTCACCAGAGACACGATGGTAAACTGTGGAATTTGAACAACTACCGCACAGACATGATTCAAGCACTAGGTGGGGTGGAAGGAATTTTGGAGCACACACTGTTCAAGGGTACATACTTTCCCACCTGGGAGGGTCTGTTCTGGTAAGTGACACTGCCTGTCCTATAAAGATTTGTCTCATTTGGGAACTTTGCTGAGCTTGTCAGCATTGTTTTCAATCATTTATTTATTCTCCATAGGGAAAAGGCCAGTGGTTTTGAGGAGTCCATGAAATGGAAGAAGCTGACCAATGCCCAGAGATCTGGTCTAAACCAGATCCCCAATCGACGATTCACATTGTGGTGGTCTCCCACTATCAACAGAGCAAATGTATGCCTAATGCCTTATTGTAGTTATTGTTCTCCTCTTCTCTCTCTATAGCTATTGCTTATTTCTTATGGGTGTTTTTTCCCCTTCTTCTTCAGGTATACGTGGGCTTCCAGGTGCAGTTGGATCTCACTGGAATCTTCATGCATGGCAAAATTCCCACCCTCAAAATCTCCTTGATCCAGATCTTCAGAGCTCACTTGTGGCAGAAGATTCATGAGAGCATTGTCATGGATCTGTGTCAGGTTTGCAGTGTTTAAAGATTTAATTTGATTGTTTATACCATGAGATCAGGGCGCTGCTTCATTTGCATGGTTATTCCACACTTCATTGAGGCTTGTATCTGTCATGTGAAGGTGTTTGACCAAGAACTGGATGCTCTGGAGATTGAAACTGTCCAGAAGGAAACCATCCATCCTAGGAAGTCTTATAAGATGAACTCCTCTTGTGCAGACATTCTGCTTTTTGCATCCTACAAGTGGAACGTCTCCAGACCATCACTCCTGGCTGATTCCAAGTATGTCCTTTAACTCTGCTGGGCTGAATTAAAACGATTTTGGTTTCTTACAGTGTGTAACTTGGCTTGTCTTTGCATTTAACAGGGATGTTATGGACAGCACCACCACTCAGAAGTACTGGATTGACATTCAGCTCAGATGGGGAGATTATGACTCCCATGACATCGAGAGATATGCGAGGGCCAAGTTTTTGGACTACACCACAGATAACATGAGTATCTACCCATCCCCCACAGGGGTGCTTATTGCCATTGATCTGGCATACAATTTGCACAGGTCAGTGTTTTATTGAGATTATTTGCAAGGCTGTTTATTATTTTAAGTTTTGCTTTCCAAACATTGTTATGCTAATGGAAATTTGATCTGGTTTTTCCATGCAGTGCGTATGGAAACTGGTTCCCTGGCAGCAAGCCTTTGATCCAGCAGGCCATGGCTAAGATCATGAAGGCCAACCCTGCCTTGTACGTGCTGAGGGAACGCATCCGCAAGGGTCTGCAGCTCTACTCCTCTGAGCCCACTGAGCCTTACCTGTCCTCCCAGAATTATGGAGAACTCTTCTCCAATCAAATCATTTGGTTTGTGGATGACACCAATGTGTATCGAGTCACAATCCACAAGGCAAGTCAGTAACCTCACAAGCACTTGCTTTTGAGGGTTGTTTTTTATAGCGGTGTACATTTGTCCCGTAAGTAAACTTTTGTGTGCATTCTTAACATTATTTGTCATTCCATTGTAGACCTTTGAGGGCAACTTGACAACAAAACCCATCAATGGGGCAATTTTCATCTTCAATCCAAGAACTGGGCAACTTTTCCTAAAGATCATTCACACATCTGTGTGGGCTGGACAGAAACGTCTGGGACAGGTAGGATTTGTGTCAGTAGCACTCTGTTTAAATTAAATGGACCAGTCTGCTCTAAGTTAAACATTTCTTTATAGCTGGCTAAGTGGAAAACTGCTGAGGAAGTGGCTGCTCTTATTCGATCATTGCCTGTTGAAGAGCAGCCCAAGCAGATCATTGTGACCAGGAAGGGAATGTTGGATCCCCTTGAGGTAAGCTCACTTCAGAGGTTGATTTGCTAAATACTGTAAGATAATTTGTGTGTGCATCTACTTTACAGTATCTCTCATTTTTTAGGTCCACTTGCTGGATTTCCCCAACATTGTCATCAAAGGCTCAGAGCTACAGTTGCCCTTCCAGGCCTGTCTAAAGGTGGAGAAGTTCGGGGACCTCATTCTGAAGGCCACTGAGCCACAGATGGTCCTGTTCAATTTGTATGATGACTGGCTGAAGACCATTTCTTCTTACACTGTAAGCAAGTTTTTTTTCTTTTTCTGATTTGACAGGAACATAAAAAAAAAAAGATTAGTGATGCATATTGCATTGCTTTAAATTATGTCCCATTTCTGTGTAGGCCTTCTCACGTCTCATCTTGATCCTGAGAGCCCTCCATGTAAACAACGACCGTGCAAAGGTGATCCTGAAGCCTGACAAAACTACCATCACTGAGCCACATCACATCTGGCCCACTTTGACTGATGAAGAGTGGATCAAGGTGGAAGTGCAGCTTAAAGATCTCATTTTGGCTGACTATGGTAAAAAGAACAAGTAAGCAAGCTCCTACTGTAAATAAGAAAACCCTCCTTAATTGGTCTTTTTGGGGGAAAGAATTTAGTATTTTCATTTGGAAATAGTTTAATTTGAAAACTGAGCGTTTACATTAATAAATTGTGTGCATTCTTTCTCTCTTTTCCCCCCCAGTGTAAATGTGGCTTCTCTGACACAGTCTGAGATCAGGGATATCATCTTGGGTATGGAGATCTCTGCTCCATCTCAGCAGAGGCAGCAGATTGCTGAGATTGAAAAGCAGACTAAAGAGCAATCGCAGCTAACGGCCACACAGACTCGCACCGTTAACAAACACGGCGATGAAATAATTACCTCCACCACCAGCAATTATGAGACCCAAACCTTTTCTTCAAAAACTGAATGGAGAGTCAGGTAGGACATGACCAATCATTATTAAGTTTTTTTTTCATATATATAATGGTCGATGAATGTGTCATACAATTCATAGATATTAAATTTTTCCTGTGAAAAAATGCATGTCATACATTTATGCTGGTGTACTGTATACACACTTCTTTCATTTATAGGGCGATCTCTGCAGCCAACTTGCACTTACGTACCAACCACATCTATGTGTCTTCTGATGACATTAAAGAAACTGGTTACACATACATTCTGCCTAAGAACGTGCTGAAGAAGTTCATCTGCATCTCTGACTTGCGTGCTCAAGTGAGTCATACTTCTGCAGTTTCACAGCCATTTACTTTACTGTGTTTCATTGTGTTTACATTTTAAATTGATTTCTTTTTTTTGTTTCCTCTAGATTGCTGGTTATCTGTATGGCACAAGTCCTCCAGATAACCCACAAGTGAAAGAAATTCGCTGCATTGTTATGGTGCCACAATGGGGCACCCATCAAACTGTTCACCTGCCCGGTCAGCTGCCACAGCATGAATATCTCAAGGTCTGCCTCTATTCTTGTTATGCATCATAGAAAGTTATAATAAGTATATTCTGTTGATTCAGCAAATACGTTTCTCCAATATTAAAAAAAATATTTTTATCTTGTTCTCCTGTAGGAAATGGAGCCGCTTGGTTGGATCCACACCCAGCCAAATGAATCGCCTCAGCTGTCACCCCAGGATGTCACCACACATGCTAAAGTCATGGCCGATAATCCATCCTGGGATGGCGAGAAGACCATCATTATTACCTGCAGGTACACAGAAAAAAATTGCATTGGTGGCAATTCAGAAATAGCAATTCGATTAACTCGTCCTGTACTTTTATTCTTATTTTTTTTTTTTCCAGCATATTTCATGTACCCAGGTTATTTATTGGTTTTAATTTCTATTTAGATCAGCCTCAATAAGTTTTACCTGTTCTGTAGCTGTATGTGTGAATGCTTTGAATTTTGATTGAGCAGGCATTTGGATTACATGTAAATAAAGCCATTGATTTTTGTTCGCTTTTTGTGTAGTTTCACTCCAGGATCTTGTACGTTGACTGCTTATAAGCTGACTCCTAGTGGATATGAGTGGGGCAGGCAGAACACAGATAAAGGCAACAACCCCAAGGGTTACCTGCCATCTCACTATGAAAGAGTTCAGATGCTGCTGTCTGATCGTTTTCTTGGCTTCTTCATGGTTCCTGGCCAAGTGTCCTGGAATTACAATTTCATGGGTGAGCACAGCATTAAAAGGCTAAAAAAAAATGCCCACTTAGTTAAAGCATAGTGGTCCTTTTTTGATGGGACATTTATTATCTGCTTATTTATCAATTATTTCACTTATTTATTTTTTAAATCCTAGGTGTTCGACATGACCCCAATATGAAATACGAGCTGCAGCTGTCGAACCCGAAAGAGTTTTATCACGAGGTTCACCGGCCCTCTCACTTCCTCAACTTTGCCTCGCTTCAGGAGGGTGAGATCTACAATGCTGACCGTGAGGATATGTACGCTTAGCACCATGGGCTACTGCTGTTGACATTCAGTGAGCATCTAAGAGGCTTATGTGCTTACAAATCTGTTGTGGTTTGTCCTTCAAGACTTTACCAGGATGTCAGTTTGGAAGCACTCTTTCAAAAACATGTTTTAAGATTTTGTATAATGCTTTGTTGTATTTGCCATGTTAATTTGTCAATGCACAAAGCTTAATGTGTATTTTTGTGTGATAGTAGTTAAGAAAAACTACATAAATTTTCTTGAATAATAATCAGTGCTTTTTTCATACTTAAAATTGTTTTTTTGTTTTTTTATATGGCGGTTATTATAACCCTGTAGCTATAATGTGCATCTTTCATGTGCATGGTAGTTTGGTTCAAAAATAAAGATCAACACTTGACATTTCAGGCTTTTTTTTCCCGTTGCAGTAGTTGGAACACGTTTGAATTTTTTTAGGCTGTAGTTATAGTGGTTGATTTCATGACCCGCCCAGACTTCCTAACAAACAATTACGCAAGTATTTCAGTTCATCTTAAACATATACAATATAATTGAGGTCAGGGCTCATGCCACATCAAATTTTATTTATTTTTACGATTGGGGTGGTCATTTGAGCTTGCATTCTGCACAGGAGCATTGTCATTGTCGAAAGGTCGGGGGCTCTTGGTTTTGTGTGCTTCAAAATTTGTGCCAACAGTTTGGGAGCTAAAACCCTGAAGGTCCATTGTCCACATGCTGTAGCCAATTTTTGGTCAGGTCAACACTTACGTCATTAATAAAATTCCTTTAAATATACACAGATGGTTGTTATATGCTACTCAATGGCTCGTTTTGGAATATTCCTTTTTTTTTACGCCTCATCTGCTTTGTGAAACACAAGAGTTTACAGTTCTAGAAAAGTTCCTCTTTCACACTATTTCGTCAGCGTTCCTCCAAATGTGTACTCTCAAACCTCTCTCAAAGTTGTGTGTTTAAGGTCATGATTTATTAAATGTCATGCCCTGTATTAATGGACTGACACTAGATTCGAGCAACATGGTTTCACACAGATTTATATTTTATATGTAATGTAAGTCTGGTTTGACATTTTAAATCAAGTATGTATAAATATAATATTTTTCACATAATGGACCTTTACTGCGACACACTACACAAGACAGCTCTGACCACACCACTCAGTGGCATTGGTCAGAGGAGAAGGAGGATCCAGCACCAATAGGAAAAAAAGCCAGAAGCTCCCATACTGCGTAGTTGTGTTGTGTAGGAGAGCACAAAACACTGTAAACCCTGGAGCTGGAGTTGTGTAGGTGTAAAGCTGCGTGTAAGAACATGTTCACATGATCAGACAAGATCAGATCACGTCGGTATGGTACAACACTACAGTAGGCTATATTCGCTTATTATTAAACTTGCCTGGAGCATATAAATCGTCTGGTTTATGGCTTGAACGTGTGGAAGGGGCAAACTGAAACAGCAAAAAAGAAGTAGAAAAAAGCCCCGACCACATTCTCGGAATAGCGGTGAAATGTCAGGCTGCTGCTGCGTGTGTATTCGGGGGAATTTAGTTTCTTCTTCTCGGATCCAGTTCCTCTGATTTCGCGATGGAAAGCATCAAGCCGAACCAAGACGTACGGACCATGAACGAGTGTTTCGAGAAGACCATCTCAGCTCTAACCGTGGACGATGTGTACGATATCGCCAAGCTGATCGGCTCAGACGTGGAAAAGTTAATCGACAGCTACGGCAAAACCAGTGTCGAGAGTTTGGTGCCTAAAATTGTGAAGGTGCTGGAGCTCTTAGAGAGTTTTACGGCCAGCTATCACACACACAAATCTAAAGAGGAGAACCTACTGAGGGCTTTTGAAACACTACGGGTTCAGCAGAAAGACTCTCTGACGGACACGCGCGTAAGACGCACGCACACACGCGCACACGGTCCGACATTTCACATTAAAAAAAAGTTAAACATCCATGTTTAGTTTTTGTACCCCAGACCATAACGTCAATTTAACGAGAACCATGTAATATATCATAGTCTTGTCTATACGGCAAAATCCAAGATGCCTCCATACTTCCTTGTATACATTGTACAGTAGGGAGCCATATTGGATTAAGTATGACTGCAATTTCTACTCTCACACTAGCTCCTTCACAGAATCCCCAGAGCTATGAGTTAAAATGACACATTGCATATGTACATATTGCTTGTACAGTAGTAGCAACCATTTCAGTGTATCTTGTCAAATAGACAATAGTGCAGCTTGTATAGCAGTATAGATTCAATGTCCTCTAAAAACAACTCAACATACAGCCATTATAGCCATTATCTTTTAACCATGCATGTCCTATTAATCATGTTCATGTTTTTGTCTGCTTGACAGGACAATACTAATTTTACTATTTTGTAATAGAGCATTTAAAATGTGGTGCTTTCACTACAGTTCTCTCATACTGACCACTGGATGTTCAACATGGCACCTAATGGCAACTCTGTGAGGATTTAAGAATTAGGGGTGTTGTTCTCCACAAAGGTGGCAGAGGCTTTAAAAAGATAGGTAACACTCTGAAACTGAGTTAAGGTACAGTGGCCAGGGTCATACAGAGGTTTTCCAAGACGGGTTCGATCAAAGGAGTTAAGTCCTCATGCCATACGCCACACACTGCAACAAGTTGGTTTGCATGGCTGTCATCCCTGAAGTAGCCTCTTCTAAAGCTGGCTCACAAGAAAACCCACAAACAGTTTGTTTAAGACAACCTGTACAAGAACATGAATTACTGGAACCATGTCTTGTGGTCTGATGAGAATAAGATAAACTTGTTGGCTCAGATGATGTCCAGCATGTATGGTGATGCCCTGATGAGAAGTACCAAGAAAATAATGTCTTGCCCATAGTCATGCATGGTAATGGTAGCATCATGGTCTAAGTGCTGCTGGTCCTGGGGAGCTGCGGTTCATTCAGGGAAACATGCATTTCAACATGTACTGTGACATTCTGAAGCAGAACCTGATGCCCTTCCATCAGAAACTGGGCCAAACAGCAGTTTTCACCTTATTTTAAAACTTAAAATATTGTGTATGATCTGCTGAGAATACACAGCAGTCAATTATCTGCCAATTGCTTGAAATTTCTTCTTGACTGACAGAGTGTGTGTTTGAGCAGGACTGGCAGCAGAAGGAGCAGAAATGGAGGTTGGAGTTAGATGCAGTGAAGAAGGAGATGCTGCAGCTACAAGAGGAGAACCAAGAACTGCTGGTTCGCCTGGAGAGCTCCCTCTCTAAAGAAGGTGAATTGCACAGATGATACATTTTCAACACCAACCCCCTAAACCCTCCCAAACCCCCCAGCACCACACACACACACACACACACACACACACACACACACACACACACACACACACACACACACACACACACACACACACACACACACACACACACTTTTAGGTGAGAAATCAAGGTTAGCATGTTTAGATGTGGTTAAAATTTTTTATCAACTTTATGTTTGACATTTGTTTCTTCACAAACAGTTGATTACACAAAACTTTGCACATGCAGAGCATGCTCTGATATCTACTGTGTGGACTTTGATAATAGTCCACACAGTAAATATAATAGTTACAGAGGGAAAAATTTGAATTATAAATGTGTCCCAGTCTTTTCTTCCCTTATCACAAACAGTCACAGTAGATTCTGTTTAATCCAGAGAAAACTTGGTGTGAGGTGAGAATACACACATTTACAAATTCATTTACACATCGGGCCAATTTAGCATAGTCAGTCCACCCACTGGGATGGTTTTGGAAGCTGGGAGAGAATCTGAAAAATGGAGGAAGAAACACCACATAGACAGTAAACTAAAATCAGGGTCAAACCAAAGATCCTAGAACCGTGAGGCAATGATGCTACTGGCTGTCCCTTTGTGCTATTTTAAAGGGTATAATAATATTGATTCCACTGACATTATTTCTGTTAACAGCATTTAACCTTTTCCTCTCAGACCGTACACAACGTCAGGAGAGAGAGGTGATGCTCAAACTTAAAGAGGTGGTGGATAAACAGCGTGATGAGCTCAGAGCCAAAGTGCTGGAGATATCCAAGATGTCTAAAGAAGTGGAAGCGGTATGGCAACAAACATACACTCAAATGTACATCACTAGAGTTATTCAGAGTTTAAGTACAGATTTAAATGCAGGTTTGACTGGTGCATGTGCATAGAGTGAAGTTTGATCTAAAACTAGAAGCGTGTCTCACTTATTGACTGTGTGAACCATTTCCTGGTGTTTCGATTTTTGCAGACTTTATCATTTGACTTTACTTCCTTTCAAAACACTTTGGCTCTAATCACAATTATTTTTAACAAAAAATATGTAGTTTAAAAACAGCGCTTATCAATATGCTTTTTTAAATTAATGAAATCACTTTTTTAACAGGAATATGTACTATATGTGTAGGAATGCATGCTTAATCAGACAAAAAAATATATATCATATCTTTCATATGTCATATATAACAACTCATATATATGTCATATATAACAACTCAGAATGCTTTTTACTACATTTAAAAGAATAGCTTATTTGAATAGAAGATAATTAAACCGAAACCCATGGATTCATGATTGACAGGTGTATACACATCTTGCTCTGTAACCAGACACACCCCTCAAGCTGCGAACAAAGTATTATGGTTTTTTTGGCTTCAAGTCACAGATGTCTACAGAAGCTGCTTATGAAAATTATAGTACCTTTACATTTGAGATTCAAGTACAAGAATAAATACACATATATTATACTTTAGCTCAAGATGAAATGCAAATAGAATCTCCATTTATGGCAGTAGCATTTGACTAAAGGTAGCGCTGCCTTCACTTGTATTTTTTCATGATGTGTATGTTCAGGTTAATTTAGTGTCACTGGTTAAATGTTCCACGGAACAGTCCCCCTTAAAAACTATGTTCTGAGCAATGTAAATACACAAAAAGTATGAAATACCATTTAAATCAATAAATAATTAATGCAGGTGTAGCTTTATTTAACCTTCTTTTTGCTTATATTCTTCCCCTTTAAAATATTATTTTGCTTTATACAACTGTGCTGTCAAACTGTTATTCTATAGGCTGGCAGGTAAGATTGTATATTCACATATAAACATTCACACAGAGGACTAAAAAACCTCCTGATTTTGTTGGTAAATATTGTAAAAGGTATTTTCTTATAATTATTTTTTTGCATTCATTCAAGAGCAAACCATTTGAAAGCAAGAAAAAGCATAATACGTTTTGCCATTGCACATTTTTGTTTTTCATTTTGCCATTATACATCAGGGCTGTAAACTAAGCGAAAATCGGTTAAAACTTTATTGAGCTAAATGGACCAACCAGAATATCAAGGTAAGACAGTCATAAGACAGCCAAATTAAAATAACCTGTCTCACAAATGAGGACTTGCATTTAAAACAAGTCACTAAATGAAGCACTAATGGGAAATGTGATGGCACAAATCCCCTGCGGGACTTATGTGTGTGCTGGTTGGTGAACTGTACATTAGTTCAGTTAATGTCTCACAACCCACAGTGTGTTTTAGAAGAATCAGGTGATCACGTTTCAGGTTACTGTGTAGCTGGCAGTATAAAACAGTCAAAGGCCAAAAGCTAAACTGCAGCCTGCCACACCTTTAACGAAAAGCAAGTCTAGGCAAGTCATTTTTACATATATTTTTACATGAATTTGTTGAAATGCTATGCTAAGCGCTGTGTATTGTGTTACACAGTGTTTAAAAAAAAAATCCAGTAATCCAGTATTATTCAGTGAGTAGTCCGAGTTGTTGCACAATCACATTATACTAAACTCTGTCTATACTTTTATTATATGGTTATAAAGGAATTAATTTGGTTGTATGCTATCATACTATTCCTATCATACTGAACACTGTAATAATATGTAACAGTGTTATTAAAAAAAATGATTGTACACATCTACACTTTTTGTGTAATAGCTCCAGGAGCAGTTGGATCGCTTTATGAAGATGAACGGAGAGTTAAGGACTAAACAGGGCATGATGCAAACTCAGCTGAAGAGCATGGCAGAGAGGAAAGTAGACCTTGAGACTGACCTGTCTGAGAAAGAGAAAGAGATAAAGAGACTCGTCACGCAGCTGGAGCAGGCCAAGGCAAACACAACTCCTGACACGGTAATAACTGGTGTGTTAGTGTGTATGTGTGTATTTAAATATTTGTCTGTTTTGTAATTCACTATCAAGCGCAATGAAAACAAATACAAAAAAATATATATATTTAGTGTTTAAAAAACAAAACAAAAGAGAAGGCTATGTAATTATTAAAATGTTCAATTTATAACACCCCAAATCACATTGCAGATGCATAACTCAAAGTCAAGGTGACATTTGCATATATAGAGTAATAAAAATAAAAATTTATAATAATAATAATAATAATAATAATAATAATAATAATAATGATCAAATAAGCAGTGTTTTAGTTGAAAACAGAAATTGTTTACATTTAAGCCCAAGCATTAATGATGATAATTAGATCGAAACCACTGGGAAAATTAATTGAGTAAATAAATGAACCATATGTGTAATAAACACACTATACAGGATGACCAATAAACACTTTACCATCACACCCATATGTGTACTGGACAGTACTTCATCCAGTTTGAGTCCTCTATTTATTAATATAATAATTATAACTATCTTTTGAAACATGAAATTGGGGATTTGTCCATTCAGCCACAAGCGTGCATTAGTAAGGTTGTGAGAAAAGGCCTGGTGCTCAATCAGCATTTAAATTAATCCCAAACATTATCAATATAGTTGAAGTCAGGGATTTCATTTAATTTCATTTTATTTATTTGACAGGGACAATGCAACATACATAGTGTCAAAGCAAGCTTGTCACTGAAATGCTACATAAAAAGTTTATAGCAAATGCTAATTTTCAACTCCTGTCCCTGGTTGGGCTCTAAACACAGTACAATTTACATACTAAAGTACTTCAATTTAAACAAATAACATGATATGGACAATTCCTGTCCCTAGTCATACACAATAAAATTTACCCATGAGATTTACCCGTAAAGTTTACATACACACATATATCATATACAACTCTTACCTACTAGTTAAAAATGAGTGCACCTTTGGTTTGTCTTTAACCAGTTTTTTAGCCTGGAAGTAAACACATTAAAGTCCAGTATAGTCTTAATGTCAGATGGTAATGAGTTCCAGAGTTTGGAGCTCTTCACAGAGAATGTAGTTTGACCAAAACTGGTCCTACAGTATGGGATTTTACAGTCATGATTTGTAAAACTCCTAGTGACTCGAATGCAGCTCTGTCTCTCAATAAATGAACTTAATGGCTCAGGTACTAAATGATTAATGCACTTGTAAATTAATTTAGGAAAGCAAAAATTGCTAAAACTCTCAAAATTCATTAAATTATATTTCTTAAAAATGGTACAGTGATGGTGTCGAATTGGTTTTTTTTCCATAATTTTTATTGCTCTGTTGTATACAGAACGTATGCATTTGGTTGCAGTAGGAGTGGCTTGAGCCCATGCTGTCATGCAGTACGATATATGAGAAAAGATCATAGCATGCATGTACAGCATGGCTGCCTGGTGCGGTATAAAACTTCTAATTAATTTAAAACAATTGAGGTTACTTTGTATTGTTTTTAAAATGTTTTTTATGTGCTTATCAAATTTTAGTTGAGGATCTAAAACCAATCCTAGATATTTGAATTCTGTAACTGGATTAATTTCTGTATTTTGTATATTAATATTAAATCTTCCTTTTAAATCGAGTTTTTTAATGGAAAAGCACATAGAAACTGTTTTTGTGAGATTTAAAACTAGTTGATTTTGGATGAGCCATTGTTGGATGTCAAACATACTAGTAGACAATACAGCTGCAGCCTGCTCAGGTGACTTAGCGGGTGCATAAATAACTGCATCATCCGCATAAAGCTGACATCTGGCATCAGAGCAGTGCAGGGGCAAGTCATTTATAAAAAGACTAAACAGCATGGGGCCAAGTATAGTACCCTGTGGAATGCCCATTTTTATGTTTGAGAGTGTGGATATGTTTTGATCAACTTTAACACACTGTACTCTAGACTGGAGGTAAGATGTAAACCACAACACTGCCTCATTTGAAAAATTTAAATTTAACATTTTAGATAAAAGCAAACTATGATTGACCATATCAAATGCCTTTTTAAGGTCAATAAATACAGCCCCCACCACATTACCCTTGTCCAGGGACTCTTTTACTTTTTCTATTAAACAGCAGTTTGCTTTTTCTGTTGAATAACCTGGTCTAAACCCAAACTGGTAAGGATAGAGTAGCTGTCTGGCTTCTAAATGGTCACTCAGTTGCACTACTTCAACTTTTTCAATAATTTTAGATAAGACTGGTAAAATCGATATAGGGCGATAGTTACTCATTGAGTCTTGGCTACCACTTTTGAACACAGGAATAATTATACCTTGTTTCCATGCACTGGGAAATGTACTGGTTCTGATAGAAAGATTAACAAGGTGGGTCAATGGTTTGACAAGGACATCCTTATACTTTTTAAGAAAACAACTGTTCATCCTAAAAATGTCATCAGACTTAGAATTTGGAAGTTTATTAATTATTTCTGCAACTTTTATATCCGACACCTCTTTAATATAAAAGGAATCTGTTGAGGTTGCTCTCAATGGATAATTGAGATGATTGACAAGCTGGAATTCTTTTGTTAGTTCTTCAACAGATTGTAAAAAATATGAATTAAATTCATCAGCCATAGTGGCACAATCGGTTATACAATTTCCATTAATGTTAAGTTCTGTAATCTTTTTATGTTTATTTGATTTATTAGTCAGATTATTTAAATGCCTCCAAAGTGAATTATTGTTGCCTTTAGCACTATCAATTAAATGAGTGTAATATGTCACTTTTGCTTTTCGCAGCTCAGATACAACCTTGTTCCTAAAACTTCTGTAAGTCAGGAGATCGGTATTAAGTTTAGATCTTAAAGATGTTTTCAGAGCTAAATCTTGTTTTTTCATAAGGTTACGTATTTCATTATTTATCCAGGGCACTGTGAAATCTTTTTGTTTAGGTTTTATTTTTTAATTTTTCCATTAGATTTGTAATAGATGTGGTCATAAAATTACAACACTCCTCTACATCATCTAGTGTCATAATTAGTTCCCAGTTTATATTTTTAAGCTCTCTTTCAAATTGCATAATTCTGCTTTTAGGAATAATAAACTGTATTTTTTTATGAACAGGTTTACCAAAGTACTGCAGGCGCTTCTTCGTCAGTTTCCTAACAGTCAAAGTCATGTTGTGGTCCGAGAGTCCAGTAATCAAATTATAAATCTTCATTATTCGTTCAGGTCTATTTGTAAATGCTAAATCAATGAGGGTCTTGGTGTGCCTTGTTATTCTTGTGGGTCCTACAATTATTTGTCGATAGTTGTATTTTGTCATAAGTGCTTTAAGTTTATGTTTACAGTTTTTATCAGACCAGTTAATATTATAGTCAGCATACCATACTGTCTCTCTATAAAAGTCCAGTTGTTTAACTATAACATTTAATTCATCATAAAACTTAACATTATGAGAAGGTGGATTATAGAGGACAGAGATATTAAAATTCATAGTAGGCGAAAGGATTACATTTAGGGCTAAACATTCCAGGGGGGTATTCAGTTCAATTAAGTGACATTTAAATTTTTCTTTGATGTATATTATTCTCCCCCGCCCTTGCCTGTTATTCTGTCGTTTCTTAAACACTGATACCCAGCAATGACAATCATATTAGTTGGAATGTTACTATGAAGCCACGATTCTGTTAAACAGAGGTAATCCAAGTTTGAATCCAGAAGAAGTGCTGAGACCTGATCACGTTTAGGGATCAGGCTGCGTATGTTTAACTGCCCGCCTAATATTCCCTTAGGTTTGCACTTAACATCCCAAAGCACCCGGGCATGATTAACAGATTGAAAGAGTGAATAATTCTTAATTTTCTGTGCAGCACGACTTTCTGAGCCACCCGAGCGTGTTTGAAGTATGTTGATTGTTTCCCCAGATTCACAAAGGTTTACACGCTCTGCTGTAACTAACGCCGCTGCTCTGTCACCTGGCCAAATGCGAAAACTCTCACCGGACCAAACACCCGCAGAATCCCCCGGTCCAGTCCTCGGATGAGTATCTGTCAGGCAGGGTGACTCACCGGTGTGTACGCAGCCCGATATCCTCATACGGTGCTCGGATGCACTCCGCTTCCCTGCATGACGCTGCTCCGGCAGCTCCTGGCACTGAGTCAACATTTCCTCCAGCTCCGCTGCGTGAGGTGCTGATGCAATCAGGGGCGGTATCACCTGCGCGTATTCACCTGGGTCAGGCGTTACCTCCACAGAGCTAGCCCGGCGATCAAGCATGGGGCCTGGGTTCAGATGCACATCTCCAGCCAAAAGTATCAGCACCATTATTACTTTGGATGCGTGCGCTCTATCTTGACGTAATATTGACCTGATAGCGCTGTTTCTGTCATTCTTGCACAGACTTTTAAATGCCCAGATAAATTGAAGAATGGCATGTCCATGTCCAAAATAATAAAGTTTAGTGTGTTCACCGTCATTCGGACCATCCAAATTGCCCTTGTTATGCACAGAAAAGTTGTAGATCCAAGCACTTAATAGCATAAAAAAAAAAACCCAACGACCCACTCCTGCCTTCAGCAGCCATCTTCCCTTCAGCAGCCATCTTCTGATTAATGAATGGCCAGCATACAAAAACATCCTATAACATTGTGTGCTAGTTATGTGTTTGTGTGTGAGTTTGTGATGGTTATTTGGTTGAATTTATGAACAAGAGATGACTCATTAAAGGGTTAATTACATTTTATCCAGTGTTTATTCTTGTGTGCCACATTATGGCTGATATTGCATTAAGACATGTTTAAATTATAATATTTAAAAGTTTCATTGTATTTAATAAATGTTTAATCAGCAAGGTGCTACAGGTGTGCACTGCCAAATACAATCTATTATTAATAGATTTTACACCTGTAATTGTTTGCGATATATTTGTGCTTCATCAAGAATTTTCATTTTCATTTGTACTGACAGTCACCTCCTTTAATACATTAAACACATACTATACATTAACAAGCAGAATTAAAGGCACTGGCAACGTAACTCGGCTTTTAACATTTGCCTAAAAATAGCCGATTCAAAGAGCCGACTCGTTTGTGATTGACACACGTCTTTGTTTTTTAGCTGACACTGTAAAATATACACAACCACATAATCCTGTAGCATGTTTTAATAAGTATGCATTGTTCAAGCAAAATGACTGTATAACATGCAGCCATAAGCATGTCTCCGTTCAATTGCTAGTTCATAAGTTTATAAATTAGTGACTAGAAATGCTTGATTGGTTAAACAAAAAACTAACCTCGTTTAGATACAATGGAGATGTGGATGAGCTCCAGGAATTCGAGCAGAATGTTCATTCAAATTGAAAACAGGAAAACCACGACAGTAGCAATGTGATTTTTCTCAAGTAAACTGAAGATTAATTAACTAGTAAATATTGTGAATGGTGAACAGTAAAGGCAGAGCAGCATCTAGTGTCCAAAGCACCCTGGAAATTGTAATACAGCAGGAAAATAAATAGGCTATGATGACTTTATGGATTGTTTGAGTGGAAGTAACCGTACATGTATTAGTCATATTATTCAAATATTGCTGTGTCATTCTACCAATTACTTCCTTTTTTACAGCAATTTACTTACTTTTGAGAAAAAAATCCAATACAATTTATTGTCTTTTCTCCTTACAGAACAGTCCTCCAACTGACATGACTTTTAAGATGATCATTGACCTGCGGGACCCGAATAGACCGTGTTTCACCAAGCAGGAAGTGCGAGACATTTTGTTTGAGAGGAATGAGCTAAAGGCAAATCTTTTCCTGGTGCAAGAGGAGCTTAATTTCTACCAGCGGTGAGAGAGAAAAAGATGCTTACACACAAATTCTACAAATAATAAAAAGTCAGATCCAGAAAAACATTTTTAGTTACTAAACAAATTGTGTCTGATGTGTCAGACTTTAAGGAATTTACTCTAATCACCATTATTATTATTATTATTATTATTATTTATATGATTATTAATACTATTTTGATATATTTTTTTTAACTGGCTTTAGCGTTACTATTTTTAGCATGTTTTGGTTTACAAATAGTTCGTTTTTAGAAGATTTTTATAATTTTTCTTTTCTTATATCTTGTTTATTTATATTTTAGTTAAGACACCAGTTTTCAAAGTAATCTTTAAATATTCAAATGTAATAATATTGCACTTGCAACAAAATAATAAATAATATTAAATAATAAATAATATTGCATTTGCAACAAAACAAAAGGATTGTCAGACCATTATAGTCGATTAGGTAGTATTTCTGATTTTGGTTTACACAGATGGACGTAAGTTTATCTTGAAAATAAATATAACTTTGGATTTTGGCGACTATGATTATATTTCGGTGAAACTTGTGTAGACAGACATGGAAATCACAATGTCTGTCTTCGTATTTGTTATCTCTTCTCCTCACTGTGTACCATTTTGTACCACTTTAAGCAGTAACAAGACATTAATTGGAATCTACCAATGTATGAAATTACAGCGAGATTATGAGTGATGAGAGATGTCCTGGCTTCTTATTGGAAGCAGTGCGTGGTGCTATAAAGAAACAGAGGACCGTCATTAAGGCCAAAATGCTGGGTATACCAGAGGATGACTGCAGCAGGTGAGACAGGAGCCGTGATCTAAAATTTTTTTTTTACATTATGCTGTTACTGTAATGTGGTTTTCAACATTTTTCTTTGTATTCCACAGTGATGAAGAGAAAGGACCTTTGTTTGAGACAAGAAAAGATGAAGACTGCCCTGACAGCAGACCTCGAGAATCACGCATCAGAAGCCTGTAAGATATTCTTTAACCTTGGATTAAACACTTTTCATTTATATGCATATCATTTGAGATTTTGGTGGATGAATGTGTTGGTTTTGAGAGAGCAATTCACAGTGACTGTTGGTAAAAGTGAAAGCCCATTTTTCTACAATGTCAGAATGCCAGCGTGTTACAATGTTATGCTGCATGCTCATGTTGAAGCACTTTACACATCAAAAATTTAGCAATCAAGAAAATTAAGTCTTGTTGCACCATTATTTTACTTACTGATAATAAAATAAGTGGAACTTGTGATATAATACACAAAAAACACCATCTAACTGTAGCTATTTACCAGAATCAGATTTCTTTATGTTTAATGAATTGAGAAAGACAAACATCAATATCACATGGTAAACCTTATTTGTGTTTATTTGACATTGGTGATGATGCTGTATAATAATCCTGTCCAAAACAGCTAGACTAGATCTGAACTTAATGGATAGTCTTAACTTCCTGAAGTGAACGCCTGTAGATGCGAACAAAATGTTCTTCCCCTTTTCTTTTTATAAGACAATCTGCAGATCATTTCCTTTAAACAAACACTCTTATCTTATGTTGACAGTATGAAAAAATTTAGTTTAAACTGTAATTGTGCCCTAAGAAAATGCCTCCCCCTCTCTCTGAACTTATCACTTTCTGCCTTCCGTCTCAGCTTTGGCTACCTGAGCCGCTCGGGCAGTGATAGGAGCGGCCATCAGATCAGCAGTTCTGCGTGGGAAATCATCAACGCTGAGGAGCACACACCTGAAGTGGAGAATGGGCCTGGAGGCTCTTCCTAAAAACCAAAAAGTTTTTTTTTCCCCCTTTTCACAGCATCAAAGAAATGTGTAGAACTAACCATATAAATAAAAACATATTCACAGATCTGTAGAGCTCAACAAAGAGAGCACATTAGATCAGATTCTATACTTTTTTGTGCCAAAAGCTTTTTATTCGAGAGCTTATATGGGTAAGCCCGAATTGTTTGAGGTCAGTTTGCAGATGCTCTGAATAATTTATTTTTTCAAGTAGGGCTATGTGAATAAAAAAGATGAAACAACGATCAAACATAGAAGTAGAAAGAATAGATTTAAAAAGACATCATGTAGAAAATTTGAGTTGTATGACAGTAATATATTTTGCCCTGTGTATAAATAATAAAATGGAGAAAAAGAAGAAAGGATAGATGATACTATAATTTGCTAATAATAACTTTGTCACATGAAATTGTGTTTATTACTTATATATATATATATATATATATATATATATATATATATATATATATATATATATATATATATATATATATATATAAAGGAAAGCACTAGAAATGAGCAAAAAACATTTATTTTGTGTACTAGAAATCTATATTTGTAACTGATAGTGTACGTTCAGTTAATATAAAGTAAATGTATAGGAGGAAACCGCATTAATATCTTCGTGTGTTTTTATATTTTTTAAAGAGTGTATTTTAGTATAATCTGTAAAACCAAAGATGCCAACTTGTATTCGAACCAACGATGATGATCACGCCGGTATTCTTTTCTACCAGCAGGGGTCATTACTGTGTTTCATGTTTTTTGGTGTTTATTTACAGCTAATTCATAGGACACATGGTTTATGCTTTTGAAATTGCTCAGCTCAACTATTTAATGCTTTTAACTTTTAGTGTTCATATACCTTGTAAAAAATTTAATCTTGAGGTGGAGTACATTTAACTGCATTAAAAACTGGATAAAGGGTAAACTACTACAAAGTTCCACATTTCATATGAATTGCAGTTTTCCACTGAATCTTTTGATTATTAATAACTGCTAATATAAAATATCTGCTAGTTATGAGCTAGGATGAAAGACCAACACATTTGTTTGAAGGCCAAAGAGATTTAGAAAGGTACATTTGACTGAGTACATCTGAATAGCGTTATGTGATATCATTTAGAGTAACCCTTCATTTTCTTCAGGAAAACAGTCACACAGAATAGTCTGGTGTTTGGAAGTATAGAAACCAAGACTATCCTATCTATGTCAGTGTAGACATATTTGATCATATATCATTTTCTCAGTGTGAAAATTGCTCTGTTTGACTATTTTTGTATGGCTATGTAAAATACATTTCTTTGAGATATAAATCTAAATAAATCTATTATAAGTGATTGCAGCCTTGTGTAGGAAATTCCTTTTTATTTTGAACTGCATTCTACTGATGCCTTGTGCTGACCTATAAGTCTTACTACATAGTAAGATGGATGACATCTGGCATGCACAAATCCATTCAAGAAAAAAACAAATGCTCCTCTTCCCAGAAATTTAGGCTGTGTCTTTAAACAGGCCAGTGGCTGATTGAATTGGTGGAAGCTGGCTTCACTTCCCCAGGAAACTCAAAGGGGGAAGTGGAGAAGTTTCCCAAAGCCTTGTTTTAGTGCCAGGCCTGGATCAGACATACGGAGAGTGAAGAAGAGGTTTGGAATAGGAGCCACATGATCGAGAATTAGCCATAACCAGGACAGGAGCTTATGGTCTATGTTCTTTGGTGAAGAGTAGAGAGTTTTGAGGTATGGAATGGCTGAACATTGTGGGGCTGCTCTTCCTCTGCTCTCCGGCCTCCTCTCAGAAGCTCTCATCGACAGGAAGGAATGTTTGCCTCAGCCCACGGTACAGAAATTTAACCTTTATATCACATCATGCTTTTTAATATGATTTGACTTTAAATGAAGCATTATATGTAGGAACAATATGTTGACAGTTTTGATTAGTTTCTGTTATGTATCTCATCATTTAGTCAGCTGTAGCTTTTGTTTTTCTGTAAACAGGGACTCGGCTCTTGTGTGTTGTTTAGGATGGGCCCAGCAGGGTGATGAGTGCACAATACGTGAGTAAACAGACTCACTGCTTCATATCGTGTCCCAGTTTTAAAAGAAATATTTTTCTGTTTGTGTGTCCATGTTGAAACTGTCTGTACATGCACGGTTTAACTTTGACCCTGACTCTGATTTTTCTATAGCGCTCTGTGAAGGACAGAACGCCTGCATGCAGAATGAGGTGTGTGTGTATCCCAGAGAGTGCAGATGCAATCCAGGGTTCTTTGGATTCCAATGCAAAACTCGTACGTGTTAAGACTGTACCAAGAACTTTGAATTTGCCTGAGTATGCATCTTGAAAATGCCCACATTTTCATTCATTCATTCATTCATTCATTCATTCATTCATTTATTCATTCATTCATTCATTCAATGACATTTGTTCCTGTTTTCATGACATACAGTACAGAAACATGTTTCAGTAACTTAACCCATGTTCTATGCAGCCTGTCCTTCTGAGTTCTGGGGCTCAGACTGTCGTAAGCCATGCTTGTGTCACCCTAATGGCCATTGCGACCCTGTTACTGGTAAGTGCAAATGCCTTCCTACCCACTGGGGCAACATATGCCAGAATAGCTGTAAATGTGGACGTCACGGCCGCTGTGACCCTGTCAGCGGTAACTGCACTTGTGATGAAGGCTGGTGGGGTTCCACCTGCACCAAGTTGTGCCACTGCCTTTCCAGCACCTCCCGCTGTGACCCTGGTACAGGCCTTTGTATCTGCAAAGAGGGTTATTGGGGTCAGACGTGCCGCAGGCACTGCAACTGCTTAACATCACCTTGCGAGCAAGTCTCAGGTGAGTGTCAGTGCAAACATGGCTTGTGGGGACCCAGCTGTAACCGACAATGCGTCTGCAACTTTAGCCACAGCAAGTGTGACCCCCGCACAGGAACGTGTGTCTGCCAGCCAGGTTACAAGAACCCTACCTGTAATGAGCAGTGCGACGTGGGATACTATGGCGGCGGCTGCTTGGAGAGGTGACTGTAGAAGGGAGAATGTGTTAAATGGAATGCTTTTCATTTGTTTAAATGTCTATCTAGGGATTTTTCATCTATCTATCTATCTATCTATCTATCTATCTATCTATCTATCTATCTATCTATCTATCTATCTATCTATCTATCTATCTATCTATCGATCTATCGATCTATCGATCTATCAGTACTTCTTCTTCTTCTTCTTTCGGCTGCTCCCATTAAGGGTCACCACAGCAGATCATCCATCTCCACACTACTCTGTCCTCTACATCTGCCTCTTTCAAACCAACTACCTGCATGTCTTCCTTCACCACATCCATGATCCTCCTCCTTGGCCTCCCTCTTTTCCTCCTTCCTGCTGGCTCCATCCTTAGCATTTTCCTACCGATATACCCCATGTCCCTCCTCTGCACATGTCTAAACCATCTCAATCGGGCCTCTTTCACCTTCTCCCCAAAATGTCCTACATGTGCTGTCCCTCTAATAAACTCGTTTCTAATCTTGTCCATCCTCGTCACTCCCAATGAAAATGTGAGCATCTTCAGCTCTGCTACCTCCAGCTCCACCTCCTGCCTTTTACTCAATGCCACTGTCTCTAAACTATACAACATCGTAGGTCTCACCACAGTCCTATAAACACAAAAGATATGAGGACAACAAAGTTTAATACAGCATAGCAGTGACAAAATACATGAAGTACTTCATGTTCATCAGAGTCTTTCTTTCTTTCTTTCTTTCTTTCTTTCTTTCTTTCTTTCTTTCTTTCTTTCTTTCTTTCTTTCTTTCTTTCTTTCTTTCTTTCTTTCTTTCTTGTTTTCTTGTTTTCATGTCTGTCTGCTTCATTATGCATAGAGATGTTTATGCCATATGCATGTGCTGTGTGTATGTGGACAGCTGTGGACATTGTGAAGGAGGCAAACCATGCTCTAAACTGGATGGCTCATGCAGCTCCTGCGCCCCGGGATGGATCGGCACACGATGTGATCAGCCCTGTCCATCTGGTTACCATGGCATTAAGTGCCAGGAGGTGTGTCCTCACTGCAGGAGGGGTGAACCATGTGATTCCATAACAGGAATGTGTGCACAGTGTGACCCTGGCTGGACTGGACCCAGGTATCAGTGTGCATTTGCATGCTTTAACTATGAACATTCAGTGATACAACTATTTTATATTGCTGGAATTATACATTAGGTTGTACAGTAGGTGCAGTACAAGTGCCAAAAAGTACCACGGAGCACCACTGAGCATACATACATATATATATATATATATATATATATTGACATTGCATATATATGTGTGTGTGTGTATATATATATATATATATATATATATATATATATATATATATATATATATATATATATATATATATATATATATATATATATATTGTTGAAAACAGTAGACATTGCATATATATATGTGTGTGTGTGTGTGTATATATATATATATATATATATATATATATATATATATATATATATATATATATATATATATATACACACACACACACACACATATATATATATGCAATGTCTACTGTTTTCAACAATATATATATATATATATATATATATATATATATATATATATATATATATATATACACACACACATATATATATGCAATGTCAATATATATATATATATATATATATATATGTATATATATATATATATATATATATATATATATATATATATATGTACAGTGGGTACGGAAAGTATTCAGACCCCCTTAAATTTTTCACTCTTTGTTATATTGCAGCCATTTGCTAAAATCATTTAAGTTAATTTCTTTTCCTCATTAATGCACACACAGCTCCCCATATTGACAGAAAAACACAGAATTGTTGATATTGTTGCAGATTTATTAAAAAAGAAAAACTGAAATATCACATGGTCCTAAGTATTCAGACCCTTTACTGTGACACTCGTATATTCAACTCAGCTGCTATACATTTCTTCTGATCATCCTTGAGATGGTTCTACACCTTCATTTGAGTCCAGTTGTGTTTGATTAAACTGATTGGACTTGATTAGGAAAGCCACACACCGGTCTATATAAGACCTTCCAGATCACAATGCATGTCAGAGCAAATGAGAATCATGAGGACAAAGGAACTGCCTGAAGAGCTCAGAGACAGAATTGTGGCAAGGCACAGATCTGGCCAAGGTTACAAAAAAATTTCTGCTGCACCTAAGGTTCCTAAGAGCACAGTGGCCTTCATAATCCTTAAATGGAAGACGTTTGGGACGACAGAACCCTTCCTAGAGCTGGCCGTCTGACCAAACTGAGCTATCGGGGGAGAAGAGCCTTGGTGAGAGAGGTAAAGAAGAACCCAAAGATCACTGTGGCTGAGCTCCAGAGATGCAGTCAGGAGATGGGAGAAAGTTGTAGAAAGTCAACAATCACTGCAGCCCTCCACCAGTCGGGGCTTTATGGCAGAGTGGCCTGACGGAGCCTCTCCTCAGTGCAAGACACATGAAAGCCCGCATGGAGTTTGCTAAAAAACAGAGAAATAAGATTTTCTGGTCTGATAAAACCAAAATAGAACTTTTTGGCCTTAATTCTAAGCGGTATGTGTGAAGAAAACCAGGCACTGCTCATCACCTGTCCAATACAGTCCCAACAGTGAAGCATGGTGGTGGCAGCATCATGCTGTGGGGGTGTATTTCAGCTGCAAGCACACGACGACTGGTTGCAATCGAGGGAAAGATGAATGCGGCCAAGTACAGGGATATCCTGGACGAAAACCTTCTCCAGAGTGCTCTGGACCTCAGACTGGGCCGAAGGTTCACCTTCCAACAAGACAATGACCCTAAGCACACAGCTAAAATAATGAAGGAGTGGCTTCACAACAACTCCGTGACTGTTCTTGAATGGCCCAGCCAGAGCCCTGACTTAAACCTAATTGAGCATCTCTGGAGAGACCTAAAAATGGCTGTCCACCAACATTTACCATCCAACCTGACAGAACTGGAGAGGATCTGCAAGGAGGAATGGCAGAGGATCCCCAAATCCAGGTGTGAAAGACTTGCTGCATCTTTTCCAAAAAGACTCATGGCTGTATTAGAGCAAAAGGGGGCTTCTACTAAATACTGAGCAAAGGGTCTGAATACTTAGGACCATGTGATATTTCAGTTTTTCTTTTTTAATAAATCTGCAACAATGTCAACAATTCTGTGTTTTTCTGTCAATATGGGGTGCTATGTGTACATTCATGAGGAAGAAAAATGAACCTAAATGATTGTAGCAAATGGCTGCAATATAACAAAGAGTGAAAAATTTAAGGGGGTCTGAATACTTTCCGTACCCACTGTATATATATATATATATATATATATATATATATATATATATATATATATATATATATATATATATATATATATATATATATATACACACACACATATATATGCAATGTCTACGGTTTTCAACCTTGTACATCGATATGGAAAACATTGAAATCATAAAAAAAAAACATTTTTGGAATTGTGTAGTCAACAAAAATTTTATATAACCAAGAATGTTTTTTTTATTCTACAAAGTAGCCACCTTTTGCTTTGATGACAACTTTGCACACTCTTAACATTCTCACATTCTCTCAGTCATCCACATGAAGCTGAAATGATTTTGCAAGGAAGGAGCTCCCAGAGGTGTTAACTACTTGTTGACTGCTTTTCCTTCACTCTCTAGTCCAACTTATACCAAACAACTTAATTGGTGTTAGATTTTGTGATTGTGGAGGCCAATTTATCTAATACAGCACACCATCATTTTCCCTCTTAGACAAACAGCTCTGACATAACCTAGAGGCATGTCTGGGGTCATTGTCATGTTGGAAAACAAATACCCACTAAGTGCAAACCTGATGGGATGGGACTTGAACTCCGAGAAGCATTTATGTAGGCTTTAAATTGAGGTGCTATAAATTGGCGGTCTCTGGGGCTGCTAATTCTAATAAACGTATTCTCTGCAGCAGAGGTAGCTTTTCATCTTCTTTCCTGGAACGGTCCTCATGAGAACCTGTTTCATAATAGCATTTGATCGTTTTAGTGACTGCACTTAGGGGTACATTTAAAGATCTTGAGCTTTTTTGGATTGACTGAACTTCATTTCTTAAAGTAATGAGTGACTGTCTTTTCTCTTTACTTAAGTGTTAAGAAAAGTGCTATAATATGTATTTGTACATTAGTTGTAGCAGTACTTATAGGGATATTGACTCTCCTCTGCACAAGACAACTGATGGTCTAAAGCACATTAAAAATGCAAGGAATGTCACAAATAAACTCTTGACAAGGCACAACAGTGAAGTGAAAACCATTCCAGGTGACTACCTCATGAATCTAATGAGAGAATGCCATTAGTTTGTCAAGCTGTCATCAAAGCTAAATGTAGCTACGTTAAACAATGTAAAATATAAAACTACGACTGTCAATCAATTAAAATATTTAATCATGCTTAATCACATGATTGTAATGAGTTAGCTCTCACAACTTAATTGCACTTTTTTTTATCTGTTCTAAATGTACCTTAAATTAAAACTTAAATTAAAGTTTGTAATCAACATGGCATGGACAAATATTGATGCTTTATGCAAATGTATGTTTATTATTATTAAAACCAAACTCAACCAAGAGCTAAAGACAAAATATACTTGTAAATGTTTAAAGTAATTATGGTGTTTTAAATTATGTAAATTATTAGGACACCAAACTGAACCTTTGCTATGTGTCCACATGGATGTTTTTTGGTGCTTGATTTGTCTCTTGGCGCATCAGTAAATCAAATGTTCAATGATTAAAAATGTTTTATTAAATTTTTTTATATCTGAGTAAAGAAAGGTCGCAATGAATAAATGTGTGCTTCATTGAGGGTTTTAATTTTGCCTGTTTTATATTTATATTTTTTTTAATAAAAATTGTCATACTCAAATGCGTTGCTACATTAATTGCACGTTAATAAAATTTGTGTTAACACGTATTTAATATGTTAATTTTAAAATCCCTATATAAAACATATTCTGGATTGTTTAACACTTTTCGTTTACTGCATAGTTCCATATGTGTTCTTTCATAGTTTGGATATCTTTGGTATATTGCACAATGTTGAAAATGATAAAAATCAAGAGAACCCCCTAAAGGATAAGGTGTGACCAAACATGACTTGACTTGATTATTAGTATATATCTATATTTATTCTAAGAAGGGCATTGAAGAAGGTATAAGCTAGATAAAGTACTTACTAAACTGTCAAATGACAAAGAAGCACTTTTTTATTTTAAAATGTAAAACATAGTAGATATAGATAATATTGCCTTAGGTGCTGGTACAAGTACTGTACAATAATTTTCACTTCCTTTTCAGATGTGACCAGCTTTGTCCTAATGGTACTTTTGGGGCCGGCTGTCATTTCCTCTGCAGTCCTTGCTATCATGGTCGCTGTGATCATGTGACAGGAAGCTGTCTTTGCCAACCTGGCTTTCAGAGTGTGAGGTATGTTGGTTAAGGAGGATTTGAATGTTGCTGGTTGTAAAACTACAATAATTTTATATGAAACTGACTCAAAGCTGTTGTTAATGCAGTTGTAACAGTTCATGTCCAGATAAGATGTATGGAATAAACTGCTCATTGGCCTGTGACTGTGGAGGTGATACATGTCATCCTGCCACTGGAGAATGTCCCTCCAGTATGTCCAAAAACCTTTTTGCCTTCATATTATATTATATTGGGCTGTAATAATCAAAATCTATACATTACACACAATCATTTTGTGTTTGGGTGTAATGCAGGCATTCAGGCGGGGCTTCTAGCAGGACTTCTGATTCCTCTGCTGATTCTCATACTTGCCTTGTTGTTTTGCTGCTGCTGTTGTGGAAGTCCAGCTGATGGGAAGGACAGGTTAGATTTATAGAACATATATATTTAATGTTCTCTTGTCATCATGTACCGTATACATGTTTTTTTTTTTTTTTTTGTTATCTTTTAAACCACAGAGTAGCAGTTGGGGATGGGAGTAAGACGAGCCGAATGAAGCATCATGTCTACACAGTGCTAGCCAACATGAGCTCAGCCATGCCATGTCTCTTTCTTAGGTCCTCTGGACTTCCTAGGGTTACAGGTTAGATATTTTTATTAAAATCCATTAAAATAATTTAAGATTGATATTTGATAGTTAGGATGGTCAAATGCTCGAACAAGCAATTGTGTTTAACAAGTTATTTGTATTTTATATTACTGCATTTTCATTTGCTTAAAAGTGTCACTCCAATAACAAACCTCTTTTCTATTTTTGATTATGGCCACAAGAGCTCACAGTTTTATTCCCATTTATTGCACTATAATCTTAGAGGTACAGTACATTCGGAAAGTATTCAGACCCCCTTAAATTTCTTCAGGTTTTATGTTGCAGCCTGATTTTACAATTGTTCCGATTTACAATAGTTTAAATTAAACATTTTCTCATTTATCTACACTCGGTACCCCTTAACGACACAGTAAAAACAGAATTCTAGAAATGTCTATAAATTTACAAATAGGAAAAAATTGAAATATCAAATGTACATAAGTATTTAGACCCTTTGCGTGTTTTTTTCCATTTAATGGAAGTCGTGTATACTGTATATGGCACTGATTGGAAAAAGTTATTGAGCTCAACCAACTAACAGCCTGATTTCTTTAAATGTCAGACTCATACTGTAAGTGACTGATATTGTCTCTTGTTGTGCTGCTAGTTTCTCACCATGATCCAGAGCTTACCTTTAATCACAGCTTCATCGAGCCCCCTTCAGGCTGGGTCTCAGACTCTTTTGAGACTGATGAGGATGGAGAAGCTGTCTACTGTGTTCCTCCCAGAGAAGGTACAGGGGCCATGTTAAACCCGTCTTGTGGTGTTCTTAAATAAAAGTATCTGTGCATTAAATTTCCTCCATAAGTATCATTTAATGAAACATTTTGACTTCTGCTTTTTAAAGACATTCCAGCTGTGGCAGGAGGAGAACTTCAGTTTCAGGAAATGGGTTCAAAGTGTAACTTCTTATCCGAGCCACCAACGTTTAGCAGCGAGGACATGTCACTGGCTTTCGGCATACCAAGGACCTCAAGCATTGCCAAATCCAAACGGCCATCTGTTTCTTTTGCAGAAGGCACCAAGTTCAGCCCGAAAGAGCGCCGTGGCTCGACTCAGGAGCTTGGTCGCAAACCCAAAACTCCATGGGGAGTCCTGATGTTCTCCAGCCTGCATGGGGCACAGGGGAGCCACGAGCAGACTGCAGTAGATAAAGAGGAGACAAGTGATGAGGTTCAACCATCCTCAGAGGACCAAGAATCTAACTTCTTAACAGAGGCAGACTCAGAGAGGTATGAGTCCATCCCATCAAGGACTTATTTAACTGTACCAGGTAGTAGGCGGCACACTCCGTCCACCCCTAAGAAGAGCCTACAATCGCAGCCCTCGTCTGAGGTGTATGAGATGGATTCAGGGACAGAGAAGGTGTCCACGGTCTATGTAACTGTAGGCAAGCCTATGCGGGCATCCAAGGCAGACTTAAGCTCTGAGGGGCCAGTGCAGGCCATGCTACGCAGGCTGGGCAGCATCCAAAGACAGAGAGAGGAAACAGCACAGCCCAAAAGTAAGGGGGCTGCCCAGACAAAACCCCCACGCAGGAAACTGGGGGCACGTGCCAGCTTGTGGGAGCAGGGAGCAGTTTCAGGACAGCCAGATGTTGTTCTGAGGAAACCCAGCCGTAGAAAACACACCTCCCATAGCTCGCCATGTACAGTAGGGGCTACTGAATTGGTACAGGACAACACCACCCCCAAGAGACCACTGTCCTCTATACTCAGGTGTTACCCAGGAAGCACTACGCAAGTCTTATTAGGGGACATGGACCCCAAAACTGCCTCTGAATCAGAAACTAACACTGAAGCTATCTATGAGACTGTGCCAGATGAGGTATCTACTTCATCAGAGGTTATCCATAATGGCACAGTGCAGAATAAAGAGTCCAACTATGAAAATGTTTATATAAATCATTCTTGATATTGAGTTGTTGATAAACTGATATGTTTTAAGTGATTAATGTTAGAATTATATTTCCCATTCTGTATTATTACATCTTAAATTGCTGTTTTTATGTATTTCAAACGTTCGTTATTTCTCATTATAAAACTTACAAAATTAGCCGTCAAAAAACAGTTGTTGGAGTGCTTTTTTTAATGTGCATTTCTAAATTATTTGGTTACAAAGCTGAAGAAGTGCATATTTCTAGTGTCTGACTTTAGGCACTGTGTATGTGAAGTGGGAACAAAACACAAGGGATGTTTGAGGAAATCTTTTATCAGAAGACTGCTGTTTTGGGTGAGTTCTTACTCTGTAGTATTACAGTAGTTTGATCATGCATGCTCAGCTTTCAGTGCTGGAAAATGGGACACATTGACTCACAAATAATAGATGATAATTAAGAAGGTTTGATATGTAATTTTAGCTTCTTTTTTTTTTTTATTCAGAACTTTCAAAGCTTAACTACCAAAGCAACTAACAGAACCAGTTTAAAAAAAAAAAAACACATACAAAAACTCTTCAAATAAAAACTTATTTTGTTTAGGCTTTGTTTTGCTAATGACAAAAACTACTGATCCAATGCAGATTTATAAGCAAATTGCCTGAAATAGCTCTCTGATTTGTCTTACTGAACTCAAGAAAATAAAACTTTTTTTAAAATTATTGTCAGAAGAATGAAAGACATCACTATTGCATTTGTATCTAGTGATTAAACATGGATATAAATGAACACTAAACGGTTTTACTACTTTAATCATTCTTTAATTGATTTCACTACAGAGCCAAAGAATTTTTGACAAATGAATCCCTTACTAGGTCAAATCAAAATAATATTTCACTGCAAATTACAATACCTCATTCACAGATAGACATATTTACAACACTTCTAATAAATTAGTAGAGATTATGAATACAGGTTGACCTTTTTACACCATATGTAATTATAATATTAACCTTTCTGTACTTCTTTCTGCTCTACTTTTTTATGTGCAAAATATGTCACATAAATTAGTTTAAATGTGGATGTACAACATGGACACTTACACTATGCTTAGACAAATATGCTTTGCTTTACATTTGCATATCATAAAATAATAATAATTATTGTCTAAGCACTTGGTACATGAACTTTTGTACTTCATTCATAGACTTATCTCTTCTCTGCTCCTGGTCTCTCTCTGCAGCCCAGCCAGTATTTGTCTATCGGCCTGGGGTATGGTGGAATGGCAAAGTCAACTCGCTTGGTCTGTAAATTGAATCTGTAGTACTGATCTGCAGACAAATTGAGACAGACAAAAAGAAAGACTTGTAATGTACACAATGATAAAACTTCACACATAAATAAAGGGTAAAGTGAGTAAAGTGTTTAAGTAACTATGACTACTGCTAATTCTTAAAAATAGATTTTTATACCCAATATACCCAATATTGCCACTGCCTATGGATTTATTACCTTAAAGCTTTACTGATTTACCCTCCAAATGCATCTGCCCTTAGTCAAACACTTAAAATTTTACCAAAAATGTGCTAGTAACATACAAATTCATTGAACACAAATTGTTTAATGTTGAATAAAGGTGGAATTGGGTGGAATAGTGATTTAGTAAAAAAAAAAAAAAAAAAAGAAAAAGCAGTTTTAGGAAAATAATTATCAATGAGTTCATGTTAGAGATTAATTAGTTTCCTATAATAGCATGTCCGTATGTGTGTAGATACCACTACTATCTACCAATTATTAATTTTTTTTATTTATGAAAGAATATCACTGTTGTAGCAGGGGTGTGGTTGACAATCAGCTGTGAATGGAGAGGAGGCGGGTCAAACTAATGGGTAACCTGATGATTTTTACCTGTGTCTTATTACTAGGCTAATATACTTATTTGTGTCTATTTGTGCTTTGTGCTCAGTAACTCAGAAAGAGAATTGCTAAGCTGGCATGAAGCAAACAGACACAAAGATGTAAAATTAATTTGAATGTGATGGAGGGAAGCTGATCTGTTTATGTTAAAAGGTTTGTCAAAAGTGCTAAAAATGCAGGATCTGGTGCTCAGCTTCCATTCTGCACGTTTTTCTCCTCACACTCACATGCTAATATTTTACATACACATAATTTTTATCTATTTGTTGTTACGTTCATTGTTGTCCAGTGAAAGTTCGGTGAAACAAGTAAGTTCTGGTTATCACTTAGATGTAATCTAATGATAAACAAATGGTCTAATTACCATAAGACCAAGAAAAAAGCATGTTACTGAAAGCTTGATAGATCCATCGATCCATTCATCGATCCATCCATCGAACCATCCATCTATCCATTCATCCATCCATACATTCATCCATCCATCCATTCATCCATCCATCCATCCATCCATCCATCCATCATAAATTTGGTGGACTGACAGGCACAATATGACAGTTGCACACTGAATGTTATTGAGCTGTATAATGCCCCTGAAATCGCTAAACCTAATCTAAGCAGAAATGTCTTGAAGTAATTATTCACTTTCATTTACAAAGTAGAACTCAGTACCTCCTTTAAAGAAGTAGACACTCTGAAGTGGCCGGCTCCATCTGATTCGATTAAATATGTTGTCCCCAGAAGGGGTGTATTTATAGTCATAATTGTTGCCATACTGCTGTTGATGGCCATTCCTCAGTCTGTCCTGATTTCTCCAGTTGTCCTGTTTGAACCTCTGGCTAAAGTCTTGCCTGATGCTACCAGCTCTCTCTATCATTGTGTCCCAGAAAGGAGATCGGCTCTGTCTATGTCGGGTGCCCCATTGCTGCTGGTTCGACTGCTGGTCCCACTGTTGGTTCCAGTCTTGGTTCCATTGTTTTTCCCCCTGTTGATTAAAGTCTTGGCTCCATTGTTGGTTCATCTGTTGGTTCCAATGTTGAGTTTGATATTGACCCCCCAGTTGATCCTGCCGCCTTCGGCTGGGCCGTTGTAAATTTCTAGGTGAGACATACAGTCTTCCAGCCAGTACTGCATCTACTGGGGGTTTGATACCAATCCAGTCTTTACTAATGATATGATTGGCACCATATTGGCTTTCAACTGAAAAAAAGAAACACAACATATTGCTATTATTGCTCTTTGAATTATAAGCTTTATTTGTTGATGCATTTAATTTTAAAGGCTTACATCCACTGAAGAGCTGGCTGAAGTGCTCTGCCCAGCGATCATAATATAAATCTGCATATCTTTTGAAGAGTGCAGAGGGAAAGGTACTGGACATCTGACTACACTCTTCATGCGACGGCTGGTGCTTAAACTCATATTGATAATAATGTTCACCTAAATATAGAAGTTTTGAATAGAAACAATATTAAGGAGTAGTTGTAACAAATCTTCATATATTGTTGAAATGGTATATTGTTCTAACCTTTAAAGAAGTAGACCTTCTCTTTCCCATTGTGATTGTGAGCAGGAATAGCAAAGGCTGCATCTAAATGACCCGGGATTTTTTCAAATCCAACAGCAATATCTCTTGGAAAATCTTCATCCAGAACTCCATTGTCAAACCTCCAGTAATTACTCCCCTATAAAGTAATGCATATTTTCTGATTACATAAGGGTTTGATAAACAAATTAACATCATATAATTTTGTTAATAAGAAATTGGCTGCTGACATAAATAATTACCAATCTAATCTAAATTAATACAATTAATACATTGTCATTACTAAATTCTTACTTCTGTTTCGTCAAACATTTTGATAAATATTCTATAACATCGGCTTACTTACTCAAAACTCCACTTTAAACTTTCTAGCACAAGAAACTCCTAATGGTTTATTGCTAGCAAAAGTTGTATTATTTGTCTTCAATTATAAGAGAGACGGGTGATTAAAAGGTTTTGGGCTTTTCACACTAAGAAAACAAAAAAAAACATTTAAAAAATGAAGAAAATGAGATTGGTGGATTATTTCTGTTTTATAAGAGGAACATGGTGTATATAGAAAACAATCAACTTTGGGGCACATAATTGTTGATTAATTTTCTATGGCTGCACATTCTATCATATTTATTTTCCTACACTATATAGAATTGCTTTACAGTAATACATACTACCTAGTGTTAACAACCTTAGCACCATTTATATCTGGCTTTGATATTTCCACATGATCAATACCTGAAACTGTTATATTAACACTAATAACTTAGGTAAAAGGTAAAGAAGCAAAGTAAAGAAATCATCAAGATGACTGTTGGTAAGTATTTATGTTGAATCTAAATCTTCTGTCACTACTTAAACTGCTACTTAAAGTTTTCAGGACTCCAAACCTTGAAGATGTATGTTTTCCCTTGGCAGTTTATGCGTGTAAATGCTGCATCTATAGGACCTTTTATCCCCCAGAAGTCTTCAATGAGTTTTGGATATCCAGGCAACACTGTTCTCCCATCCAGTTCAAAGAAATACCTTCCTGTTAACACACAAAAAACTATAAGAATTAAGAATTCACAATTTAAACCTGTTTCTAATTAATGTAAATAGAGCAATGTTGTCAACTATAATTAATTATGTATAATTAATAATTATAACAGAAATTTATACATTGAAAAAACAATTGTGCGTAGTTTTAGGTAACGTGCTTTTTTTTTTCACGACTTACCTCTGAAGGCATAGAGTGAGCCATTTTTGAGTTGCATGAAGGAATTAAAGGGCCTGCCACTGCACACCTCAGCATCAGGGTCTGTGATTGGTGGAGCTGTATTAAATGAGGCTGAATGTTTTATAAGAAATGGGGGCAGGGTCATCACTGTGTTCATGTTCTCAGAACTAAGTGCAGGTGCCATGGTTGTGCTGTTCTCCTCATCCTCGGGGAAAGAAGGGAAAGTGTCTCCACGAGCTGTCAGTGTACAACAACGATATATCTGCAGTCCTTTATTCCAGTCAAAACTCTTGGCAAAAATAAACAGAATGAAAATGAAGTTGATATAGTGATTTGAGTCTTACTCAAATTGTCACAGAGTGACTCATAATCAGTGCAGCAGCTACTGTAGTATTTGCATAAAGAGTCACACTGGCATTGTTTGGTCGCATCAAAGCCGCTATCACACCGCTCAATGCAAGACTCTGAAATGCAGACAGAACACACAAAAAGTGTATGAATATGGGACTGTTTAAAGCCACATTGAACAGTTCACTAAACTATAACAACAACACCAAATATGCCCTGAAAGCCAAACTGTTTATGTTTAAATAGTGTTTGTGTTCCTATATCAGTGGCAGGCTGTGTATTTGTTACCTGGGCCTTAAGTGGGGATTTACCTGAATTAATCCACCCCTTAATCCACCACTATTGACAATCTGGGACGAGCTAGCTAGCTTCTCAGGATGTCTAGCTTTTCTTGAAAATTTATTTTTAAGTATGTCCGAGACCAAATCAATTTCTCTTCCTCCGTAGGCATAAAAAAAGTCAAACTTAGATGTTTTATGTGTGCAGAGCGCTACAGACATATTTTGCCAGTCGAACTTGGCTGCAACAGTTTCCCTCTGACCAACCAATCAGAAGATGGAAAAAAGCTAGCTGGCCCTGTGAGGTGAATATGAAATCTAATTGGTTAAAGAAACAGAGCTATTTTTTTTAAGGAGACTTTGGTAAAAGGGCCAACAGTACAGACTTTGAAGGCCCTGGGCGGATCAGATTGACATGGCAGCACATAGAGGCTGTAATCTGATTGGACAAAAAATCTAACATACACACACATGCACTGAAAGCAGTTGGAAATAAATTAATACAATTTCATGGAACAAATATTAGAATTTAGGTTGTAAATGTAGGTCAGTGCTTCTGATAGTGTTTAGACTAGCAGAAAAGGCTTTGCTGGCCCTGACCGCCCACCACATTTTAAAATGGTTGTGTATTTCTAAGGTTTTTAAAAGGGTTTTTACAGTTTTGATGGCCCTAGCTTTATGAATAACGAGAAATATTTTTGACAGGCAAAAAACAGTAATTTACATTCAGTTTAATATTTAACAGGTTGTCAAAAACAAACTTACCCTCTGCGGTGTGACCAGTTTGTAGCAGTGCCAGAAGTATCAGGAGCAGCGGCTCAGACTTCATATCTCTTACCAAGAGTACCACTGAAGCTCTGAGGGATCAGGGGAAATGAGGTCTGCTGATCAATGCAACCAGATGTCACTGATTTTGTTTACTTGAACTGTTAAAAAGAGTTCAGAACAACTAATCATTAAACAGAGATAGATGGTGACCTACACTTCAATATTGCAACCGTTTAAGTTGGTTTTATGAATTATTAAAAGAATTACAGCAACCAGATACAGTGTTCCACTGAAACCTAATTCTGAGAAAAATGTGAAATAAACATTATTAACTGCTTATTTGTATTGGATTCTTCCTTTCTTGCAAGTTTTGGTAAAATAAGACACTAAATGATTTCATGTAAACTCACTGAGCCTTAGATAGTATTCAGTGGAGAGACTTAGCAATTTTATATTGCACATTGTTAAATGTCAAATAAAACATAGGATATGCTATTGTAAGTAAAATAATAATGACACAGTGGCAGGATTTTTCATTGCAGCTTCATATACCACAACAATTATCAACTATTCAAATTTTTCTTTTAATAAAGGCCAGGCCATGCCATGCCATGCCATTTCATCCATGTGCCAATATCACCAATTATGCACGTTTTTATTCTGTGTATCCATATATGTGGATCGCCTACCATACAAATCCCTGTTTTGGACAAATAATAATGTATTAATCAAGTGCGTTAATATAAACCTGTGATTTGTACATTCTAAACAAATTATTGACAAAGTTTCTCAATACCATTACTGGAAACACTCACACAATCTTAAAACCACTACATAACTACAGATCCTACATAATACAATATTGTAAATAATTGACTTTAATTTAATCCAGTGTATAGAAAACATATCCACTTAGACCACCAGCCAGATTGTTTTCAGGATTTGTTGGATTGCTTTCTGCCATTCCAAGAATTTCCAGGAGGGTTAAAGGTCAAACCTTTAACATAAAGGCATTTACATAAATAATTTAAGACATGACTTTAATTTAAAATTTAAACAATAATCTGGATTAGATTGGGTTCCAACAAATATAATTTTTAAGAAAATTAGGTGACATCCTCTAATTTTTCTTTTAACAGATTTTTTAATATTTTGTTGATTCATATCTGAGTCACATTTGGCCTCTTAGTGAAGGCGCCACGGCGCGCATGCGCAAATTCTCCAAATCAATAACGTTATGGATCCGGGCGTCACGAACAACAGACGGACATCAAGTAATACCGTCACGTTAAAATGAGCTTCCGAGCAGACCAAAAAAAAACTATCATTGCAACCCAAGTTACAACAGACCCCCCTCTCTCCTGGAATCGCATTAGATGTTCATCATCAGGCAAAGAAGGTGAAAACATAGAGTATGCACAGTCTGCTGTTATTCAGCTATTGCTGCCTTCTCATTTAACTGTAGGCATGATTTAAATGTAATTGATAAATTTTTACTAAATTTGATAGTTTTATAAATAATTTGTTTATTACATGATATAAATTAGTTTGTAAAAATAATCCCAGTGTGGTGTTGTGCTGGTGCCGGCCTACAGAGGGAGACACTGAGCTCTCTGTTGTGTGCTGCTTTGTTGCTGAGGAAAAGGAGAGCAGCAGAGAGAGGATGCGCCGAGAGCATTTGTAAATGAAAAAGCTTTGATTTTGTGCAATAAACTCGACACTTTCGGAATAAATATATCTAAAAGGAGCTGGGGCTGGCTTTCCCTACATGACGCAGGGCCGTGCTTGGATGACGGGTAATAAAATACCGGCCTTTTGTTATCACAAATATAAACATGGTGCATGTGATGTAGCTTTCCTATGTGTTTGTTTGATTGTGCATGTGTTACTCAGACACTTCTCACGTCTCACGCCCTTTACTATAAAATCTCTGTTTTTTTTTGTTTTTTTTTAAAATCAGGCTGTCTTAAAATGTTACAAGGCATAATCCATATCTGCTTAGGCCTCTATATCTGCTTAGGAAATACCCTTTTGTTTTTTTTTGCCCCTGCAGTGACATCATCAAGTGATGTAGATTGATGAGAAGACTCTCATTATTGTTATCTTTGTTATTTAGGCATTAAACAGGTGAAGGATACGGCTGATTATACACTGTGCCCTGGCAGTGTTTAACCGTAGCACATCGACCGATTTCCTCAAATCAAGCATTTCACAGGCATTGACAAACTTTTCTTAGATGCTCTTGTCTCTGGTTGTTTGTCTTAGCAATATTTTTCGACGTTTCCCAATGCTCAGTTTGGACAGACTCACTGTCCCGGAGCGGGTCATCTGGTTTCAGACGCAGAAAATGATCTCTGAGCCCAGGTCTGTTTCACCTGGCCTTCATGCCGATGTCCAGGCCATGTTGGACCGCTCACTTCCTGCACTGCGGACTGCTGTGAAAACACTCAAGTCCTCCAAAGACACTGGAGATGTGCCAAAGACTCGACAAGCGATTGCCGAAATTTTTCAGCTTGTCGAGGAGGCGTGGATTTTGCCAGCAGTTGGCCGGCAAGTGGCAGAGGAAATCTGCAACAGAATACGGCTGGATGGAGGTCTGGAGTCATTGTTGCAGCTACTGCAAACACCTGTTCAGGACATCACATACGAGTCCGCCAAGCTGCTGGAACAGATTCTGATCTCGGAGAACAGGTATGATACATGATCACTTCTTATGCTTGAGGTTTTTTTTCAAACTGTACTCTGAACTAAGAGGTCTTTTCCTACAGAGACTATGTAGCACGCATGGGTCTTGGTGTGATCCTGAACCTGACTCTTGAGCATGAGGACATGCTGCTTGCAAAGAGCCTTTCAGGCATCCTGGAGCACATGTTCAAACACGCAGAAGAGACGTCGGCTCAGCTTATTGGAGACGGAGCCATGGATGCGTTACTGTTCTGGTGCCGTGGTACAGATTCCACAGTGCTACGCCATTGTGCTGTGGCTCTGGCCAACTGCGCCATGTATGGTGGGCACCGGTGCCAACGGCTGATGATTGAGAAGCAGGCAGCTCAGTGGCTCTTTCCTTTGGCCTTTTCCAAGGAGGATGAGCTGGTTCGCTTTCATGCGTGCTTGGCTGTAGCTGTGCTGGCTGATAACAGGGCGCTGGAGAGCGAGGTGGTAAAGTCAGGCACGCTGGAGCTGGTGGAGCCGTTCATCGCCTCTCTAGATCCGGATGAGTTTGCTCGCAGCCTGCAGGACAGTACTGACAGTGTTCAGGGACGCACCGCTGCTGATCTGCAGCACCTGTTGCCGCTCCTGGATGGTACACGGGTTGAGGGAAAGTGCATTGCTGCTTTTTATCTTTGTGTTGAGAGTGGCATCAAGTCCCGGCAGCGCAACACCAAGGTGAGACAGAGCCAGAAACTGAAATATGTCTCGATGGTGCTGCACTGCATGCAATATCGTATGTACCTTAATTTTTTTTTAGAAGTGTTTCAATATTTACAATAATAATTTGTGCATCTCTTTTCTTCTCAGATATTTCAGGAGATTGGTGCAGTTCAGAGCTTAAAGAGGATTGCCATGTACACAAGTAATGCCACTACACTGTCTCTGGCCAAAAGAGCCCTAAAGATGATGGGCGAAGATGTTCCACGCCGCATTCTCTCCTCTGTTCCTAATTGGAAAACGGTGGAGGTACAAACATGGCTGCAACAGATTAGCTTTAGTGCCTACAGTGATCGATTCCAGGTTTGTGAGCAGCAAATTAATTTTGTCATACATTATAGAGACGATAACATACATATTATGAATATACAGTACAGAAGTGGTACTTACTTACAGTGGTGGACAGTAACAAAGTAAATGTAATTCGTTGCTAAAGTATTTTTACTTTCAATTCACTACATTTCAAAGTCAGATCAATATCAATCAATCAATGCTATCAAATCAATACTCAACTCTATTTTGGGAGATCAGTCGTTCCTTTTTATTTATTAGCAAAAAACTTATCTGGTCAAGCACACAGCAAGCCACCAATCATGGTAGAGCATGCACTCTTTAAAAACTTGTTTTGATTGCCACTTAGTGGTATCTATTTAGCACAAACACTTCAGCGTCAGTTCAACAGCAAGCAGAAGATTTTAAAAGAAATAAAATATGGAAGAAACTCCTGAAACTAACTTGCCACAACACCCGTGGCCTCATTTGCATGATTTTTTTGAAGTAGTTGAAAAGAAGGTTTTGGTGTTTTGAATGATTAATATTATTATATTAATAGATTAATGTGCTAAGAGTAACATTGGAGTCTTTTCACATAAACTGAGTTGATTAAGCAAAGAGTCTTGAGACAAAAATAATAATTGGAATATTATGAACATCATCATAATCATAGAACTTTTGATACAAATATTTGAAGGCAAATACATTTTTACTTTTACTCAAATGAAAGTTTAAAGGGAGCTTTTTTTTTTTACTTTTATGTATCTTTTTTTTTTTTTTTTTTTTTTCCCCCTAGTGTATCGCTACTTTTATTCAAGTACATGGTTTGTGTACTTCGTCCCCCACTGCTTACTTATAACCAAATTCTTACAGACACTAAAACTGTACCATTTTAACTGTAAGGTCATTTTCACTATGGTGGTCACAGTGTTATGACCAACTTTTATCTGTGTGTATTTGGTTTATGTATTTATGCCAGGAGCTGCAGGTGGATGGAGACCTCTTACTTAATATCACTGAGGAGAACCTGATTAATGATCTGGGAATGACTTCTGGGATCACCCGCAAAAGGTTGGCATAAAACTAAACACAGTGAGAATGCTTTTCTGTTATAATGTAATATATTCATAGCTTCATAGTCAAGATTGAATTTTATAGGGATTTTTTTTTTTACCCAAAAACCAGAACCATATTTTAGCCCTAGAAACATTTGAGTTTTCCCAGACCCCCCCTCATTAAATAAATTACATTAAGACAAGCAGTGCCCCCTTTGTCATAGTTATAGGTTAAAGGAAAGTCTGATACTTTAAAATTGGTGTCATTTTAACCTAGTAAACATTAGTTTTTAAATGACAGAGGGAAGACATATTTGTAGTCATATTTCATGCAAAATCTCATTCAGGTTTATGCGAGACCTGCGGGTACTGAAGACCTATGCTAACTACTCCATGTGTGACCGTAATAATCTGGCTGACTGGTTGGCGGATATGGACGCACGGTTCCGTCAGTACACCTACAGTATGGTGCAGTCTGGTGTGGATCGAAACAACCTCCTCCAGATAACGGATGAGCAGCTGCAGCGGGATTGCCATATAGAAAACGGTATCCACAGGGCTCAGATCCTCGCTGCTGCCCGCCGGCCCACTAGGCCCTGCTTCACCGATTCACACCGCACAGGTCCAGATGTTTTCATCAGCTACCGGCGAACCACTGGATCTCAGCTTGCCAGGTAAGAACTAACACCTTGAATCATGAACATTCAATTAAGATAATTTGAAACGTTATTATTTCCAATAAATTGTGTATAGGAAAATGGGTTACAGTTTAATGAACACTTAACTTCTGACCTAAAAGAGCTGAAAGTCTGGACATGAAAATGAAAGAGTTTGCATCAGTTTGTATATTGAAAATAAAAGTATCTCTTACCCTTCAGTCTGCTGAAGGTGCACTTGCAGGTGCGTGGCTTCAGCGTTTTTATCGATGTAGAGAAGCTGGAGGCAGGCAAGTTTGAGGAGAAATTGATAAGCAGTGTACAGAAAGCGAGAAACTTCATCCTGGTGCTGTCAGCCAACGCGCTGGACAAATGCATGGGTGACACTGGCATGAAAGACTGGGTTCATAAGGTTCGATTCTTTCTTTTTTTTTCTTTTCTACCCTCAGTGTGATTTCATGTAGGAGTAAACTAGTCCAAACATGACGGTGTGTTTGATCTGCAGGAGATTGTCACCGCCCTTAAAGGGAAGAAGAACATTGTTCCTGTGACTGACAACTTCCAGTGGCCCGATCCCAACTCTGTTCCTGAGGACATGCGATCTGTTCTCAAATTTAATGGCATCAAGTGAGTCAATGCTCACAAACAGTACATATGAAGAATAGGTATAAGAAGTAGTTAAATACCAGTCGATTTAGAGGTTTATGCAGATATTTTTACCATTTATCTGTGTCTAATTAAACTTTTCATTGGATGAGATAATGACATTAGCATCAATCCAATCAAAGCATAAATTTACCAGCTAATTGCTTCTCTTCTCTTCTCTTCTCTTCTCTTCTCTTCTCTTCTCTTCTCTTCTCTTCTCTTCTCTTCTCTTCTCTTCTCTTCTCTTCTCTTCATAAAATGCTTTATTTTGCAATCATTAGTCACATTGAATTCCCCAGCTGCTGTATTAATGCTCATTTATTTTCAGTCCATCGGTAACAACATGACCACTGCACTTACTATGCCTCCCAAATACCTACATAATTGCTGAACTAATTTAATAAGTTTATAGATAATATTGAGCTCTCTAATGCTGCAGGTGGTCCCATGAGTATCAAGAAGCATCAATAGAAAAGATTCTTCGCTTTCTGAAGGGAGGCCCCAATCAAGAGCAGCTGGACAGCTCAAAGGCCTGCATGGAACCAGAGCAGAACGTTCCTCCTTCCACTAATCAGTGTTGAGCTAACCCACTGAATATGTACATACCTAGTCAGTGACCAACCCATACTGGTATCTTCTGATTGCTATTAATGATTAATTTTCCTATCACGCTATTCGCTGGATGAAAACGAGTGATCAACTGTAATCCTTTGATCCTTAATTTGTCAGGTAAAGCTATCACTGCTTAATCTCTCAGGAATACAAGTACAGTGTCTATTCCCAACCATGGATGTATAATCAACCGTTAGGTACTTTTCATTATAGCTGACGTTATACCAGAGTTGGTAACATAATGCAGTATGTGGCATGGTTGTTCACATTTTTAAAATGTTTCTTGTACTGAATATAAGACAAGGGCATAATATAAAGGCATTGTGCTGAACACCTGACCTGCTAGATTAAAGTAATTTATGTAACCAGATTGATGTATGAAAAAACTGCTACAATATACCTAGAATTAGCATGAAATTATTTTACTTAACCGTTTATTAGACATTTGAAATCATGCCCCTTTGATGGAATTGGGTAAATGAAATAAAAAAAATGACTCTGACCCTGCTACAATATTACACACAGTATTGCAGATTGGATAACGTCACCACAACCTGTATGTTACCTGTTGGCAAAGTCCTATATTTGCTGATGTAAACTTACATCATACACCTTTCACACCACTACAAAAATCTTTATAACTCTTACAGTGTTCATAGCTTTACCCTCTTCTGGGCTGCTGCCTTAATAGTTTAAGAACATGATTCAATATTAAACATTGTATGTGGTAATGTGTAGAATACAGCTGAGAGAACATCGTAAAATTATTGTTAACTTTTTTGGGGGGGAAATAATTGTCAATAAAACTTTTCTTTAGAAACATACATTTATTTGTTTCCAGACTCGAGCTTGATGCCTGTGGGTTAGATAGCGTGATGATTCTAGCCTGTATTATGGTCATACATTCATAACAAACAGGAAGCAAGGACACTTTCATTTTCACATTGTTCACATAGCGTTTCCTTTTCTGCCTATTGCATATAGCATTTTTGTTTAGTTACTCGCCCCTCCTGGTCTTAAATAAGAATTCTGTACTGAACAAAATGGACAAAAAGGTCGACATGTCATTATCATGATCAATGTTTATTGCCTTAAGAGCAACCCCAGTGAGAGCTAACCTCTGTGTTTGTGTTTTGAGGAGACCTGTGTACTGTGCTGAGACTACAGCAGTCATCCGAGTCTCCTTAAGGGACTTGTATAGGCCAAACACTCAGACCCTGTGTAACTCTGTAATCCCAGTCTGCTACAGCGCCGTTACCATGTTGACGAGACAATGACTAACTATTATGTAGACTACAGTGTAATATTGTATATAAGCAATAAAATACAATGTGGTTGGGTGTTGCAACGGTTACTGATTTCTGTAACTGTTTTGTGTTCATTTTAAACCTCAGCAAATTGCGAACAATGTTTTTATGTATTGTTGCACCATGCTGGTAAAAGTACACTGAAACATGAGTTTTAAACGATCCAAAGTCATAATTCAGTGTGTGTATTGCCACATTGCCAGAACAGGTTTGGACTGTTAAAAATAATAATAGTAATAAAAATATCCACCAACTATAGTTTATGTACTATATATGAAACCTGTACACAAAATACATGGGTTTTAAAGAATTATCTTCATATTAATTGACCATAATAAAAAGTCCACAATACTTGTGCAATTGATCAAGAAACACAGCCTTCTGTTTTCATGAAGCTGCTCAAAAAGTACAAAATATCATCACATTTCATTTTCATAAAAGTAAATACAGTTAAAACACATATCTCTTTTAAATCAAACATCATGGGAGTTCTACTAAAATATATTATATATGATGAAAATGTAGACAGCAGTTAATAGACATGAGTCTTGAAACCCTGGCTATGTATTCTTCATAGCTCTGTGTTGAGTCTGGGACTGAGACTGCTGTCTCTCCTTTTCAAGGTCAAGGATTTTGCACAAACAGTGTCAGTTCACTTCAGTCTCTTCATTGTTCATCCTCTTCTTTCTGTGCCACAGGACCCTGTAAAAATAAAATGCCATCAGTGATTCATGCATTTTTTTTTTTGCCTTTTTTTTTTTAGGAGATTACAACCTTAACCATAATCAAAATCATTATTGGATCACTGAGAAGAAATTAACTGCATGGTTAATTTTTATGGCTAGGAGGAAACTGACCTCCTTTGTGATCTTACCCAATTATTCCAGCAGGAAGGACAAGGACTATAGCACCAAAGAGGAAAGGAAATCCCTTCATCATGTGTAAGGTGGCAGGGTAGAGCGAGTTAAAAACTCCGCTGGCCACCAGTGAACCAAGACCCTCTACACAAGCCACAGATGCAAAGAGAACACCTAAGAGAAATTACACACATCATCAGCTCTTAAACAAATATTTCTCATTGTAATTGTTTCTTTGGTTTCACGCACTTTACTGGTCCCTGATTTAAGCTCTACCTTGCTCTGAGGGGCTCACAAGTTTAGACAGTTTGGATCTCAGGACTGGAGTGGAGGCCATAAAGAGAAAACACAGGCTGTATCCTGAAAAACAGATTCACATGGTTGACAAAAGCCAACAGACAGCAATGTGGAGTAAATAGTATGTATGAACTTTGAATTAAAAAGTCTGGTCATTAGTGTGCATTTGACCAGCCATCAACTAGTGGCACAGTTATTAAAACAGGCATTTATTTCCCTTATGTTTTAAAGCCTTTAATAAGATTTACAAAACATGAGTAATGCCCTGTCCAATATAGCTTATATAGCTCAGCAGTTTAGAGCCCTGAAAAGTTAAAATCATTAAATCCTCAAATCCAAGTCACATCCAAAGTCTACAGCAGCTTCTTATGTTAAGTGGCTACACCATGTAAAAGTCCTGAATGTGGGACTCTGCCACTAAAATGTCCATGAATGGCAAGAAACTGTAGACCACAGGTTCCTTCAAGGGGTTAAAATCTGAAATCTGAGGTGACTTGATTTACACAAGGGTGTCCTAAGTGGAACTATTTAGTTTTAGGCCTGATTTGGAACAGAATTTGTTCTATTCCAATGTTTCTTGACGTTGCATTCAAACACAAATCTGAGTCATGAACTCGATTCATTGTGTACCACTATTTTTCCTAATTGATTTTGATTAATACCCACAGATATCATATGTATATCATAACCTCACATATACACCTGGAGAGTGCTGACTTGACAACTGTACAGACAAAACATACAGAACAAGTGTGTGTATCTTATAGTATAGTAAAGTGATGATAGTAAATCCCCAAATATTAATCAAAAACAGACAATGACATTATGTGGGTTGTGACTGCACACACAGTCCCACTTAAAACTAATTCATTACAAATGGAAAGCATTTATCAATACAGATTAATAAACAAGTCCTTTGACAACAGCTGAAAAATACCAGAAACATTAGCACAATTAATTATTTAGCCATTATTATTGATGGATTCTATTAGTGTCATGTGCATTTGTATTATAATTGTTGCTCTTATGACCACTGAAATATTGACAAAGTCTAGCGAAAGTGTGTTTTCTGTAGACTGGATGTTACAAAACCTTACAACACTGTTTAATGATGTAGATGTGTGAAGAAAGTCACTGCAAAATGGTAAGAAAATGTTTTCATTACTTTAAGGTTTTAACTGAGCACTAAAAAGGTTATTGGGTTGTTTTTCCATAAACCAACCCTGAAAAGTGAAATAAAATATATTGAATATAAAATAGAATGTGGTTTGAAGAAATTACCTGTAAACATTAGACCTGTAGTATTTGCAATTGAAAACACCACCAAACCAGCGATGTTGGACACCAGGCCAAAGATAGCTACACAGGAGTCACTGAGGCAGCGCTGTAAAACCTTCAGGCCTAGAAGACTGGTGAGGTAGGCCATGTGCTGAGCGGCCGAGCCGTACCCGATCATCTCAGAATCCCAGCACAGAGGTGTGCTCAGCTCATAGAGCACGTACAGCTCCCGTGAGCCGAAATGCACAGTGATCACCAAGAAGAAGCACAGGGTATAAAGCCAGAGTCTGGTCCTGTGTCCTCCCTGTCCTCCAGATGCAAACAGATTACAAACAGCTCTGAGATGCTGGGTGGAGAAGAGACTCGCTCCAGGGTCAGGGGTCACAGACTCGGGTATGAAGAGGTAAGCGTAGAGGGCTGTGGCAAGGTTTGTGGTTAGCACAAGCCAGAAAGGGTTGATATATCTAAAATCAAGAACAAAAAAAAAATATCTCAAAAACTTTTACTGCCAGTCGTAAAAATTAATTCATAGTTGAAGGCACAGAACAGGTTTTTACCCTTGTGCATGTCGCCATTTACCCCCAATTATGCTTGCAAACATTCCAGCAACCCCCAAACATGCCTCCAGTATTGCCACACGAAACGTGCGAGAACGCTTGTCACTGATGTCGGCCACATACGCGAAGCACCCGGCCAGAATGGCATTAAAATCCCCAGAAAGGCCACTGCAAATTCGTCCCAATAAGAACCAGGCCACAGGGAGTTTCAGATACATGACAGTCAGGTAGACAGTAGCCTGGACAGCAAGGCCCAAACTGGGAAGTATCAAGACGAGCCGCCGCCCTGCTCGGTCACTCCATGAGCCAATCAGAATCACAACAAAGAGGCCCACAAGAAAACCTCCCAGATTGATGTACAAGTTCCAGTGTGCAGTCAGAGATTCAACCTCCTGCATTGAAAAAATAAATTAAAACGTTACAGTGTTTTGTTGTTTCCATTTTTAGCTTTGCTGATGCGTGAGTCAACATTTTAAATGCAGTCAACATTTAAAAAGAAAAATGCTGTAAAACGTTCAAAATGTGAGTCAGGGCATGCCCAGGCAAGATTTCTGGAAATTTTTTCTTTCTAGAGTCAACACAGTGACCCTGGCAAAAAAAAAAGCTGCAAGTTGCTGTGGCATATGATTGTATTAACACGTCTTTTTTTTTCGAAATGGCACATTTCAATGCCATTTTCTTAGTAAAGTGATCTTGCACTGTTGTTCAAAACCTACATCCATTTTACACTTGATTTAATTCTCAGCTCTATTCACAGTGCTGACTTTATATAATTATATACATTATTATTTTAATTCCACTGGTTGCAGCTGATCAGAGTTTTTAAAGGTTCATTTTTCCTGAAACGTAATTGGTCACATGACCCAGGACATTTTGAAGATGCTTTAGCTTTGTCACATACACATACATTGTATCACAGTGATTTTTTTTTTTTTTTCACATAATCACAGCTTGTTAGGAAGACAGGGTCAGTGAACAGGACCAGCCATGATGCTGCATGCCTGGAGCAGACCAGGTTAAGGGCCTTTCTCAAGGGCCCAATAATGGCAGCTTGGTCATGCTGATGCATAGCTTTAATGCCAGATGACTGTAATAATTTTATAGGACACTACAATGAGTTTAGAATCACTTTCACACTGTTTAGAATGCATTTATACTGGGAAGACGTCACTGCTGACATCTATGTAGTGTTTTAACTCTAAGAAATCACACAATCCTCTTGAGACCAAGGGCGTTTTGTGCGTCAGTCTGCGCAACGTATGCGCATACGGCTTTTGTTCATGGAGCTACCTTCTGAAGAGGGTCTTGTTCAGCAGATAAATTACCACATCCTCCTCCTCCTCTCGTTCCGTTATAACCCACGTCCTCGCTAATGCGTTCCCAGAGGTACTGCGTGTAAAGGGGCGCCTGCAGTGCCAGCGAGAACATGGAGAGGAAGATCACGGGCTCGACCGTGACTGAGAGTGGACATGCGTATGGAGGAGACCGCGAACAGTCACACTGGATTCCCGACGGCTCTTCCTGATCCTCCACCGCCGCCGCGTCCTCCAGCGTGTCTGCAGAGAGGATTTCCCTCGTGTCCGATTCTTCCTTCATGATTACAAACCACGATCATTTAAAACTCTACTCATTAAAGGAGTCCGGCGTCAGCAATAACGCAGACATTTGCGAGGTTTCTGTAGCTGCAGACTCCAGGTGTGCGATCACTTGTACTTTGTCAGGTCACGTGACAAACACATGTTGCGCAGCTGCAAAGTAAAGGACGAGGGACATAAAATCATTTGTAGTTTTTACGTAATGTGTGTAATCGTGGCAGTACCATACACAATCCGATATTAAACAAACAAACAAACAAATACATTTCTAAGTCTATCGTAGACACACGTTTTGAAAAGAAACTTAAAGGAATTTCAGTCTATACAAACAATATTATTGATATGCCATTACAGGTCACGTGACAGTGGCGGCTCACGTGGTGTAACGTCTTGCAACAAGACTGGGAAAACACCAGCACCTGTTTTATTTCCCAAGTTAAATATTCAGAATATTTACCTGGTATTATCTAAAAAAAAACTTATCAATATAAAATAAAACAAAGCAAAATGCTATTGAAAGTTATTATGTTTAATGCTTTAGTCTGTAGTATTTAAACCTGTTCCTAGAGTTGCTTCTGTTGTCTGTATTGTCTATTGCCTTTTGTCTTAACTGAAATGATCTCATCTTTTTTTATTTACTTTTAAAGATACCAGTTTTAATTTTGTTCACGATTTTTTATATTCATGTGTGTGTGTATATATATATATATATATTTCTTCTTCTTCTTTCGGCTGCTCCCATTAGGGGTCGCCACAGCGGATCATCTGTCCCCATACCCCTCTGTCCTCTACATCTGCCTCTTTTACACCAACTACCTGCATGTCTTCCCTCACCACATCCATGAACCTCCTCCTTGGCCTTCCTCTTTTCCTCCTACCTAGTGGCTCCATCCTCAGCATTCTTCTACCAGTATAATTCATGTCCCTCCTCTGCACATGTCCAAACCATCTCAATCTCGCCTCCCTCACCTTTTCACCAAAACATCCTACATGCGCTGTCCCTCTAATAAACTCATTTCTAATCTTATCCATCCTCGTCACTCCCAACGAAAACCTCAACATCTTCAGCTCTGCTACCTCCAGCTCCACCTCCTGTCTTTTACTCAATGCCACTGTCTCTAATCCATACAACATCGCAGGTCTGACCACAGACCTATAAACTTTCCCTTTCATTTTTGCAGATACCCTACTATCACAAATCACTCCTGTCACTCTTCTCCACCCACTCCACTCTGCCTGTACTCTTTTCTTCACTTCTCTAACACACTCTCCATTACTTTGCACTGTTGACCCCAGGTACCTGAATTCCTCCACCTTCTCCAGCTCTTCTTCCTGCAACCGCACAACTCCACTGCCCTCCCTCTCATTCACACACATGTATTCTGTCTTACTCCTACTGAGTTTTATTCCCCTTCTCTCCAGCGCATATCTCCACCTCTCCAGTGCAAACAGGAAAGGGCTCAGGGCCGATCCTTGATGCAGTCCAACCTTCACCCTGAACCAGTCTGTCGTTCCTACTGCACACTTCACTGCCGTCACACTGTCCTCATACATGTCCTGCACCACCCTTACATACTTCTCTGACACACCTGACTTCCTCATACAATACCACAACAACTCCTCTCTTGGCACCCTGTTGTATGCCTTCTCTAAATCCACAAATACACAATGCAATTCCTTCTGTCCTTCTCTATACTTCTCCATCAACATTCTTAATGCAAATAAGGCATCTGTGGTGCTCTTCCTCGGCATGAAACCATACTGTTGCTCACAGATGGTCACCTCTTCTCTCCTCACTGGTCAACACATTTCCCTCTCCATCCTTTACTGCTCTAACTTGCAGTACATCCTTCCCAGCTCGGTCCCTCTGCCTAGCCAATCGGTACAAATCCTTTTCTCCTTCCTTAGTGTCCAACCACTCATACAGCTCCTCATATGCCTTTTCCTTGGCTTTCGCCACATCCCTCTTAACCTGCTGCCGCATCTCCTTGTACTCCTGCCTACTTTTCTCATCACTCTGTCTATCCCACTTCTGTTTTGCCAACCTCTTTCTCCTTATGCTCTCCTGCACTTCCTCATTCCACCACCACGTCTCCTTGTCTTGCTTTCTATTTCCAGATGTTACACCAAGTACTTTTCTAGCTGCCTCCCTCATCACTCCTGCAGTAGTTGCCCAATCATCCAACACCCCCTTAACACCACTGAGCCTCTGTCTGACCTCTTCCCTGAACTTCACACTACACTCTTCCTCCTTCAGTTTCCACCATCTTATTCTTCTTTCAGTCCTCACTCTCCTCCTCTTCTTCTTCGCCTCCAAAACCATCCTACAGACCACCATCCGATGCTGTCTAGCTACACTGTCCCCTGCCAACACCTTACAGTCTCCAATTTCCTTCAGGTTGCATCTCCTGCATAGCACATAGTCCACCTGTGTGCACCTTCCTCCACTCTTATATGTCACCCTATGATCCTCCTTCTTCTTAAAATACGTGTTCACCACTGCCATTTCCATCCTTTTAGCAAAATCCACCATCATCTGCCCTTCCACATTCCTCTCCTTAAAACCATACCTACCCATCACCTCCTCATCACCTCTGTCCCCTTCACCTACATGCCCATTAAAGTCTGCCCCAATCACCAATCGTTCTTTCCTAGGTACACCATCTACCACTTCATCTAATTCACTCAGAATCTTTCCTTCTCCTCCATCTCACAGCCAACTTGTGGAGCATAGGCACTGATGACATTTATCATCATCCCTTCAACTTCCACCTTCACGATCATCACCCTATCAGAAACTCTCTTTATCTCCACTACACTCTTACTGTACTCTTCCTTCAGAATCACCCCTACACCATTTCTCTTTCCATCCACACCATGATAAAACAGTTTAAACCCACCTCCAATGTTCCTGGCCTTACTCCCTTTCCACTTGGTCTCCTGAACACACAGCATATCTACCTTTCTCCTCTCCATCATATCAGCTACCTCTCTCCCTTTACCTGTCATAGTACCAACATTTAAAGTACCAACCCGAACCTCCTGCACTGCTCCTTTCCCTGCCGTCTCTGTAGACATCTTCCTCCTCTCCTTCTCCTCCTTCGGCCAACAGTAGCCCAATTTCCACCGGTACCCTGTCGGCTAACGATACCTGTGGCGGTCGTTGTTAACCCGGGCCTCGACCGATCCGGTATGAAATTCTCATTTGTGATCCGCATATTTGATTTGGCACAGGTTTTACACTGGATGCCCTTCCTAACGCAACCCTCCCCATTTACCCGGGCTTGGGACCAGCACTAAGAGTGCACAGGCTTGTGCCCCCCTAATGGCTGGGTTTTATATATATATATATATATATATATATATATATATATATATATATATATATATATATACACACACACACACACACACACACACACACACACACACACACACACACACACACACACATATATATATATATACACACACACACACACACACACACACACACACACACATATATATATATATATATATATATATATATATATATATATATATATATATATATATATATATATATATATATATATATATATATACACACACACTTTAAGTATCTGGTTTATCCTGGTAGGGTCTCAGTGGATCATCAGCCTATGCCTGGAATACTAGGGCAAGGTGGAAACACACATTGGATGGGATGCCAGTCCATTGCAGGGAGGCATACACACATGTTTTTGGGAGGTAGGAGGAAACCTGTCAATCCAGAGGAAACCGACAAACATGCACAAAAATTCCACAGAGACACAAACATGATATCAAAAATGAATTGGGAACCCAGGAGCTGTTAGTTGGCAAACCTACCCTCCATGCCATTGCACCACCAAATATTAAGAAAGAAAAATCAGTTGAGCACATGAATGCAAAAATATTTTTAAAAGTTACATTTAATATATGTCGTCTTTTTTAGTCATTAAAAAGCTGAATTATTGAGTTTACACATATACACCGTAAGTACATGCACTGTGATTGATGTAAATGATCAATGCTATATGTAATTGTTCACGTGTGTCTGTTTTTTTTAAAAATCTCTAAACCACACAAATAATATTTACATAGTAATAGCACCCCCTTGTGGATAATCTTCAGAAGGTAAAATCTGTGCAGGTAAGTAAATTCTATTGTTCTAAAAATGTACCAAATCATATAGCAGGAGGAACAGATTAAGCATAATTTCATTCAACATTTCAGGAAACAAAATAGCAGGAACTTAAAACAGGTTACTGAGTATTACTAAAGACCATGAGGTCAAAGTCATTTCTCACGTGTAGCAATAACATGCTCCCTTTGAGTTAAGTAAACAAAAAAGGTGTCATCATGATAAAGTACAGCAGAAGTGAGATCGCTAATATGATGTTATATGACTACTGATAAATCTGCTTCACACATTGTGCATTGTCTTTACTTAAAACCTGTTTATAAAGTACAGAAATTGCAAGTTTAAATAAAAAATATGTTAAATTTTGTTATTAGTGTAACCAGGTCTCACCTGATATAAATATTTCTTCACAGCATGATGGGGACTATTTAATGCATTTTGGTTTCAATCAGTGAACTATTAGCGAGTAATATTATGCTTGTTTCTTTAAAATCATTTATTTGACTTTTTATACTAATTAAATGCCTTTTATTGAGATCAGTAAGCATAATCTGTGTTATAAATGCACTTGGCAGTCTTTGTTATTTATGATTGATTAGCGTTTATCAACAATTTCAAATGATTTCAGTTTTATTAAAATAGTCCATTTGGTGAAAACTTAAATTTGATTTGGCCTATGAAAACATTTACACATAATTTGTCTTACATGTAAAACTGTACAGAATGTGAAAGTGTATAATAACTGGTTAAAATCTGTATAAAATCCTGGTTATCTCAAACTCAAATGAGAAACTGAGTCTAAAGAGTCTATTCTATCACAAAGCACTATGCCCACCCACATTAACAAATGGGGCAAAAGCTGGTCTTGATATGTTTTTTAGGAGGTGGATGAAAAACGGGAGAATCTAGCAAAATCTCAAACAGGTACAGGAAGAACATTGGTACCAAACCTTGACACAGAGAGCAAAATGAGCTCTGCATTAAGTCTGTGAAATTGAAATACTACCTGCTGCGCCACCTAAAAAGAATTATTTACAGATTTATTTGTCACAAAACAAAATTTACAGAAATTATAAAATATTAGATGTTTAAGTTAAGAAGGTTAGGATGACTAATAATACTAGGATGATAATAAGCTCAGGATGACATGTGATCCTGATTTGCTCAGTCTGATTTAAGTGTTGATATGCATATTAAAATGTTTATATGATGCTTTATTTATATATATTTTTCAAGAACTTATATGTAAAGGGTGCAACATTTATTTAATTTCCCTGTTGAATGCTTAATAGAATCAAATTATTTGATTTGATGATCTTTGGCATGGACACTCTTATGGGAGTGACTTTATTCATTCATTCAGGAGTTTTAGCTGCACACTCTGGCAGATGTTTGGACTTCTTTAGGAAGATGCATAATTTTATTGCTTTCACCTTGAGCTGAAAGTGAATCACCAAGTTCATAAATCCAGCTGCCACTGGGATGGTTTTATGAATCATAAAGCCATAAATCATCTCTGAACCTAACTGCAGAGGTGTTCCTAATTTGAGCCCATGCTCATATTCCTTTTTTTTCAGGATCTGAAGTCCAATCCATTTGTTTCTGTCCAACCCCATTTACCAAATGGCAAAGGTTCAACACATGGTAGGAAAGAACACTGTGTTCATTTACTGCCATTAAACCACCCTGTGATAAAATTGTCAGTTTATGTGTGCAACAAAAATGTTCAATGTGTTGCGGTGCAGTATTGAGAATGAGGAATCTGTGAGTGTTGCATGAGTTCACCAGCTTTATCGGCAAACACGCTGTGTACTCAGGCCCTGTCATGCCACATCATGTGCCAAACTACTTGTCACACTCTGCACCGCTTCAGCATTGTGAAGATTTGTTATTTCATTTGACTCTCTTTAACACTCTTCCAAAGGAATGTTCAGCAGCACGGACACAGGTTGAGGATCAGAGAATAGGAAAAGGCTTTTGTTAAATTTTTTTGCGATGTTGATTTTACAGTAACTCTCTCAGCGACAGCTAATGCATCAGCGTAAAATACGAGCCTTTAAAGTCCATTCATAGCTAGATGTTTATATTGAACTTTATCAGGGACTGTATGTAATTTGGCAGGCATGACTTCAAACTGCTTACTTTTTATACACAGTATTCATTGTATTATTGCTGGCACCAGTCATGACAGTATAGCAACATGCCTTTTAGACTTGTCTCCACCTGGGTGAAGTCCTTATGCCGAAATGGAGAAATTGAAGAATTCTTCAGGTATAACAGATGAAGGTGTGGAAAAAGAAAAGTCGAGCAGAAAAGAACAGCTATGATTGATTTTAAGCAAGTGACTGTACTTGGACAAAGGACCTAATAGGTACAGTAATGAGATTATGATTACAGTTATTTTCCTTTCATTTTTGAAAAATCGAGAGAAAAAGAAAAAATGAGTTCCCAAGCAATTCATGTGTGTGTATGTGTGAGTTGGGAAACCTGTTGCAGCAGGTCTCTCTCTCTCCCATGGTTAAGTGGCTCCTGTAGGTTGGCTCTGAGCCAGAGGGAAAGATATCTGTTAACACTATTTCAGCTGAAACCTCATCATTTAGTACAGTGAGTTAGAGTAGAGGGTTAAAGAACAAGCAACAGGTCAAGAGCCCTTCCTAAGCAACTTTAAGGGGGCGTTCATGTTTGTGGGTGTGCTTGTGAATGATGCTTATTATGGGATGAAGTGTGCAAAAGTCTGAATGGAACAAGATCTGAGGAGGGTGTTTGATAGATATAAGGTAAGTCATAACAGCAGTGACAGTGGATTTTGAAATGCATGATATGTCCCTACTTGTAAACCAAAGTCATATTTATAGCTTAAACAACAACTTATCTTGGGTCAATATATCAGCTTTTGGTATTTATATATTTTTTGTATATTATAAACAATCTTAATGAGAGATACAGATAAAAGCCAATTCTGTAGAATGTGTTTATGATTAATAAATGTTTTTGTTGTTAGGTAGAATATTTTATAGAATCTATTTTGCTTTTAAAATTCTATCTGCTTTCCTCAAGTTTTCAGAATCTTTGAAGTCTTTTAAGTTAACGAAGGCACCTTTGTGTCACATGAAAGGGCACAGGAAGGGCAAAAACCATTGGTAGCTGCAGCTGGTATAATATTGATGTAGCCTGGATTTCTAACATGCAATATTTTATTAGAGTTTGTATGTGAGGCACAGAAATTGCACAAAACATGACCTTAAGAGCAATTTATTATGTTTTACATTAAAATATGAAATGTGCTTCCTTGATATACCTTACTATTTATCCTTGCATCATAATATACAATATACAAGTGTAATATGCAGCAAATGCAATGCATTTAACTAATTATTACCTTTGGAATCATTTAAGGTTAAGTAATTGGGGTTTATTTCTTAATAGCACATCATATGTGATTTATATATATATATATATATATATATATATATATATATATATATATATATATATTTATTTATTTATTTTAGTGAATATTTTTGTAATTTTTGAAAAGCATTTGTCACAGATGTGTGTGCAAGTACATGCATGTGTAGAAAAGAGACTGGAGCGTTCAACTACCATGACAAATTGTCGAGCCACCATTAACTAAATATAAAAGCAGTTTTGATTTTTGAAATCATATTGTACACATGCTTAAAAACATATACCTAATCATTTAATACGGTATATCAATATTAAATCAAGGGATTATCAGACAGTCAGAAGTGTTTTTTTTACACTATTGTATTATTTCTGTATTATTCTGTATTCTGCATTGTTTCTTTATTGATTGCAAAAGACAATCATGTGCTTTGACACCTGCACCAAATACACAACTGGTTAAACTTTTCTGTTAAGTTTTGTGTAACAATGAAAGTGTAACAATGAAAAGAACAGATTTAGCAATTATTTTGTATGTGATAAATCATAACAATAAAAAAGTCAGAAAGACATCTCACGATCTAATATAAGGGAGAGAGCTAAACCTGTTCCACACATTTAGGTCATGCCAACACAACAGCACAACTACCTCTTTTTTATTTGCCCTATAAAACCATAAATCGCTAAAACACCAACCTGTCAAATTATGCAATATAGCACCCTCTTTTCTTGGATTAGTGATATTTTTTTATTTTTAAATTACACCTTTATAGCTAAATGATGCACGCAAGCAATGAATGATTTGTGACAGATATTTAATGGTTAAGGTGTTTATTACTTGTCTGTCATACAGATTTATGAAGTAGTATGTTAAAGCAAGATCACACAAAGTATAGGTGCAGTGATGCATGTTATATAGTTAACAAAGCATAATTAAGCATAGTTCAATAAACTGTAGAATAGTTTTCTTGAAAAGCAGAAAAACATTCCTCAGGATAACACTTTTCCCAGCAAAGCATGGTTCTGTCAAGTACAGGCACAGAAAGAGTAATTTGGCTGGTATACTGTGACAGACAATCCACATTACAGACAAATCAGCAGAAAGAGCAGTGTGGCACTTTCTTTTGATGCTGATGACATTTGCTCTCACTGAATTTCACATCAGAGGAATAATTAAAAATGCAACCCTTACAACCAAAGTGCAGAAAGGACAAAAATACATAAAAAAATAAATAAATACACTATTGACATGATGAATGACACGGAAATAAGAGAATCACAGTCCATTTGAAATGTCAGTCAAAACTGGGTAGGGAAACAATTCTACAGGATGCTGCTTTGACATGCAGGAATCAAGCAACTGTGGTAAATACTTTGCAGATTTACTTTGCACTGTGGTTAAAGTTCAACTGTGTGCACTGGTACATGACAGGATCTGCAACACATTGCACATGGGGAAATCATTTAAAAAAAAAAAAAGTTTTTCATCATTAATGATATATTTCAAACGGGTATAACAAAATGATTAAAAACTATTCATTTACTTTTGTTTAGTAAAAAGAATTAAACTAAACAAGTCCTACATGCAAAAATATAAATTTAAATCAAGTGTTTACATTAGACACCGGATCAGATATCATTTAAATCAAGCGGGACGTGAGCTATTCTGTCTGCTCAGCCTTTTCCTCTTTGCACACCGAACTGCATTCAATCAAGTTACAGAGGCAAAAGACCTAAAGCATAAAGACATCTCAACTTCCTCTACAAGTCTCAGTTACACTGTCACTGTGTTCCGCATGAAGTCCAACTCACCCGTCTCTCTTTCACTTCATCCCCATTCGGCAGATAAATTTGCCTTTCTGTGACAAATGCGTCATGGTTTGTTGGTGATTTTAATGAGTCTTTTTCCCCACTCAGGCGGTTACTGTAAGTGAACAGAGACATCATTTCCAGGAACTCACCTGTGGACACGTGTCTTACTTGCTCTGTGATCAGGTATCAGACGTCTAAAACAAGAAATATATATTCCCTCATTGCAAAATTCAGGCAGACAGTTTCACTGTTAGGCCTGCTGAAAACGCTTACAAGTATATATTTGAGAAAGAATTTCAGTGACTGATAAGAAGTAAAGCAATGATGAATGCTTGCAGAACCGCTGACACAGCTAATGTCTAGATCTGAGACAATAAAACTACAGCAAAATAGACAGGACAGGATGCGAGGGTCTGTGAAATTTCTTTTAACATTATGAAACCTATTATAATTATTGAGTTTTTACAGTTATAGCCTTGTCTTGTCTTGTCAGCTATAGCAGTGTCACCTTGGACATGAGTTTTTTCTGCTGGTGAAAACTCAAAAACAAAAATCCTCTATACTTTTAATAAATAACCAAAAAATTGACTTTTGTAACAAGCCTCTGGTTGTGCATGGTGTACTGGAACAGTAGTTCTCAAGTGGTGGACTGTGGGTGTGGGCTGTTTCTACATCAAAAACTCAACCAATCCTTACTTACACGTTTGGGAAAACATATTATACACCTGCAACTTGAATTTACTGTACCTGTCTTTGTTAAGCTAAGACTAAACAGTAAATCAACTGTATAGCTAACTTGATAAAACCAACACTTGCACTTTTATCAGGAAAGACTTAAAAAGCATAATGAAATGATCTATATTAAATATAATTGATCTGAAGGTGAGGACAGAAAATATGTTTTATGTGGCATATTATTAGAAGATATTAAAAGCATAAAGTCCTCCAAGTGTAGGTGCCCTGAAGTAAATGACAAAGTCATCTTTCTCTTTAGTTCAATGAAGTACAGTGTGATACGGTACTATTGTGTGCATCTTTTCTCAAGACGTAAGGATTGTAAGTAATGATTGCCTTTTATATTTAACAGGTTTTGCGTAGTTGATAGTACTTGCATATTCTATTACTGCATTTTTCAGGATTATTCATCTTAATTACTTAATGATTAAAGGATCACTGAGTGATGCTACACATTTCATCCTTGATGCACAAATCATGTTAAGTATACAGTACAGTATTTCTGCCTCATCACAAGCAATTAGTTAAAAGACACTTGATCATCATACTTATTTATGGTTCTTGCAAAATCCATTTAAAAAAAAGTTTTTTTAATTTTTATTATTTTTTTAGATTTGCTTTATGATTGTTAGTGGTATGTTTTTGATTGTGTTTTATATAATCACTAGACCTTACAGCACTTGTGCAAGATATAGGGCATTACCTAACCTTGTTTTAGTACATTGAGTGAAGCAATGTGTGTTTAAACTTTGCGTCAAGGGTAAAAGACTAAAGGTAGAGACTGAACTGTAATACTATATACTAAGACACTTAAATAACTTGACTACTATCTTCAGTGGTAATGTTCCTAACAGTAGATGATGCAAACAAACTCAACAGTACCGCTGAACATACATATATGTATATGATATATAAAAAACGATTTAACTACAGTTACCCACCACTAAGGATGCTAATATGCAGTTATATTTTATGTGGCTGTTATACAGTTTGCATGGAAGTATAGTCGTGCCTTAAGAGTATGTTTCCACAGCACCCAACAGACAGATATATATATATACGAGACATGGTAGTTTGTTTTATACTGATTAGTATTAGCATAAATCATAGTCATGGAGTAATTTGTTTTAATTTTGTTCAACCAGCTCATTATAAATTATTGTGGGCAAGTACAAGCAAAAACAATAATTGCTGGAGTGAGTTTTTCTTTTTAATGGGTGAAGGATTAAAACTGGCTACTGGCTAATAATTTAATTGATCAGTTTAGTAAAATGTTAGATTAATTAATGGTTAGCTGTCAAACTATGTTTGGGTTTCAGAAATGGGGAATGAGGCAGACAGACTACAAATAATTGTCATAAGCATTTTAGCAACCACATATATGCTCTTTGATGTCTATATGCTCTCTTTGGTGTTTGTCCTGACAAGTGCTAAAAGTGACCGTTAGTGGTAGTTATTGCTGTATCCAAGTAAATGCACTTTTTGTTAGGTACAATGAGACAGCTTATTTGTGTGAGCATTGGAAGTCTATAGATCTGAACAGCTTTTATTAATTGGAAATCAAACATTTATGAGTTCTGGATTATTCTGCCCTAATGCAGTAATAAATGTGGATTATTATTTCTTTTTAGGACTGCTCTCTGTGGAAACAGATGTCTTCCAATTCAGAGCCTTTCTCACCTGCAGTCAGCAGCAGTCCACCCAAAAGCATTCAGGCTGCACTACTGGAATCCCCCAGTCTGCAAATGCCACTGTCACAGGTCTGATTTTCTCTTAACCTTGTCAAAATGAACCCCAAAAAACAAACAAACTAATATGATTACAAGCTCAGGTCAAGTGTTTGGGATGTTCTATGTTTGCTAAGATGTTACTGCTGCCAGACAGCTGCATGCATGAGTATGCACATGCTTTATGCCTCTGTAGTTTAAAGAGGCCGTGAATCTCAACACAAGAAACCATCTAAGGACAAGGTACCCTGGAGGCACAGTGCCTGAATTTAACCTTGTCAGGTTTATTGAATTTATATTAATATGTGACAGCTCGTATATCACATCAAATGCCTTAATGTAATCATTATCAGATAAAGGGGCCATATATAGTTTTGCATTTTTATGCCATCTTTAAGAGTGAAACTAGGACAGCAGGTGATGTTTAGTTATTTAATGGGAAAAAAAAATGCAACTTATTCTGTCTAAGTGGAAACACAGAAAATAGTGCTGTTTTAAAGAATTTTTGTTTTTCACTGAACATATTAAGTTCTGCATACAGATAACACTGGTACACAGATGTGTTGCTGATGGCCAATATTAAGAATTACACTGTCAAAATTGACATGTTATGGATGGCACTTTCATTTTGCTGTGCTGTGTCTAGTGTGGAAAATCTAGCACCACAGAGAGCTCTGTCGCCAGCTCTCAAAGAGACAGCGTCCTCTACAGGCTGAAAAGTGGACCTGCAGAGCACTTCAGAAGGCACAGTGTGGATGGGAGCTGTGTGGACCTGGAGTCCGAATCAAGCAAGGGCAAACGTTTTCACCCTTATGGGAGGCAATACAGTGATGGAGAAGTCACTGGTTCTTCTCTGTACTGCTGCCTGAAAGAGAGTAAACTACCCGAATCCCTCACTCAAGCTAACACTGATATTGCAGACCTACAAGAACAGAATGGCTGGACTTCATTTAGCACTAGTGTACAGTCCTCTATGTTTATGGTAAGAGATTACATAGAGTGAAAGTTTGTCGTTCGTTTCAGTTTAATAACGCTTTGCATTATGAGTAATTGGTTTGGATAGTAAATAGAGGCAGCACTTGTCTGTACCAAAATTTTTTTTTTTTTACTGACATAAAATAGACATATGCTAAAACATTTTAATTTTGCCATCTCAGTACAAATTACTATATGTGGTATTTTTTAAATGTAATAATTAGTTACAAAACCTGGAAAAAAATATCTCCAAACTCATTGAAGTGCATGTCTCCGTAAGGTCTTATCTGAAATAATCTACTTATATGTTGACAAGAAATAAAACATTTTAAACTGTTTTTGAAAGACTTACAAAAGTGAACATTTTTAGATTTGAAAATACATTCACATAAAGCGTATTAATAATCCTAATCCTATTCATAATAATCATCATCATAATCATAAATCTTTAGATAAAACAATCCACTTTCTATTCATGTATGAATATAGATTACAGTATAGTTAGCTGTAATGTCAAACGCTCAGATGTCCAGGATTTCAAAAGTGGATCTACAATATAAACCTTAATAATTTTACAAAATAGTCATGTCTTGAATCCTTAGCTTCCACGAGATCCAAGAAAGATTGTTTTATTTTCTGATGTGAATTAAACAGTAGAATTCGATATTTTGCATTTTAAAAAGAAAACTAACTTAAGCTAACTTAAATCACACTGCACATTTAATGGCATCCCAAAAGAAATCCAGCAATGGTAATGACCTGAATGCAGGATAAGAGTAAGGTTTGAAAAAAGATGAGTAAGGTAATGTCTTTAATGAGGCACATGTAGATAGAGGACAAACCTGTCAGATCTTTGAGAAATCGAATCTTGCCAGTGCAGTTGCATTGCCAGGGGCTAGACATTTTTGAGTACAGGAATGTTAGACAGGCAGGTGTGATTGCAAAGAACTCCACTATAGGGCAATATTAACATTAATTAACTTCTTTTTTATATATGTGCCAAATGATCATACGGGGTGTTTTTGGGCAGGGAGCTGAAGAGAGCACTGATCAGATGCAGAACAAGCCTGAAGATCCTCAGAGCTATTCATTGTCCACCCACAATGCATACAGCACCCTCAGTCCCATGCACCAACAGGTAACCTGATTGACTGTGTGTGTGTGTGTGTGTGTGTGTGTGTGTGTGTGTGTGTGTGTGTGTGTGTGTGTGTGTGTGTGTGTGTGTGTGTGTGTGTGTGTGTGTGTGTGTGTGTGTGTGTGTGTGGATCTGAAATCCAAATTAAATCAAATTATATTTATAGAGCACATTTAAAATCAACCTTGGTTGACCAAAGTGCTGTACATACTGTGTAGATACACTATATGTGTCATAATGTAATGTGCAGTGATAGGAATGCTATTTCTTCATGCACTATTGAGGACAATGAAGACAATTATCTAGGTCCTGGTTCTGTTTCCCAGTGCATTTTTATTTACCTTGAAATGTCAGTATCAGGCCCACAGCTGAACTCAACATGTGTCAACAAGAAATGCCACGTATTATAACAGGAGGATAGTTTGGAAGTGTTTCATACTTGCAATCAAAACATTGGCAGGATGTTCTTCTACAAATTCTTAATGGCAGAATACAAAAAAAAATGAACATGACAGCTCAACATGTGTACAGTATCTTAGGCAAACATTGTCTTAGGCAAACAGTGGTGTGATTCAGCCATGATTCAAAAGCACTTGTAAACATAATGTGTTACAAGAGCGGGATGCAACTTTTATTATACTTGTTCAATTTATTCAACTGTCACTGCATGACATTGAGTGAATGGCATTCATTTTATTTTTCCCAGTTTCTTGGCGAATATTCAACCGGTGGATTAGAAGTTGGCTCACGCTATTCTTACCAAAGCCTTTCTCCACAAAACAGTCGAGATGGTTCAGTCCAACCACAATACCCCAAACCCATCTACTCGTATAGGTGAGCACACAAGCCTTGTTCACCCTGTGCTGAAGAAGCACACCTGCCCTCAACAAATCACTCCCTGGGGCATGCAGGTGTGTGAGGAACTTTGTACTCAGTTTATGACATCTGAGCTTAATATTTTCATATAGTACAGATATTTAAAAGATATAACATCAAATATTTAGTTTAATAATAAAAAAAAATAAATTAAAAAAAAAAAACATTTTGTACACCATTATATGAAGCAATTATTTGTAAGTATTACATTATATATGTTATTATGAAGCAAGTTATTGCAATAAAAGCTTGTTTACCACTACAACTATATATATAAATTATAGGATTTGGGGAATTTTAACAATACACAATACAACCTGTTTACATATTTATACTTATAAATTTTTGTTTATTTAAACATGAAAATTTTTTTTTTAGAAAACTTACGTTAGATTTATTTTTTGAATGTCAATTATTAAATATCAAATCAATTCTAAACATTGAAGAAAAACCTGCATGTCAACAAATTTTTACAACTATTTACATTAAAACATAACTACCGTTCTGTTGTTTAAATGTTAATATTCACCTGTACTGCATATGTTTATTTAATCTATAGCTAAAATTATGTGCAAAATTGCTAATTGAATTACTATCTGAATGTTACTTACATTCTAATAGTGCTGATACATGATTTATTCATTTTAAATAAATGTGCTGATGTCAGATAAGGGAATCCTAATGCAAAATGTTGCTATTAACTTTACTATAAAGTCTGACTGAATGTAATTTCTTGAAGTTCGGACTAGTGTGGTTTTATATAGTATTGTGAGCGGTGCAGGTCAAGCATGTTGAGCCTGACAGTAATTGGGTGATTAGACTGAATCTAACTCTTGATGTAGGTTTTTGTGGTTCACAAAATCTTAATTCATCGTGCTATCAAAACACAGAAAGACTTTAAATATAATAATTGCCTAATTAGTAATGTTAATGTTTTTCTTTTCCTTGGATTCTTTTTCAGCATTCTTATTTTCATGGCTCTGAGGAATAGCAGGACTGGCAGTCTGCCTGTGAGTGAGATCTACAGTTTCATGACCGAGCACTTCCCCTACTTTAAGGTACTATCCCAGGCTTTATTTCTTTACTCCTGCAAATGCTGCGCTGTCCCATTAACATGTGACACCAGGATCTTCTACTTATATATATTTATATAGATTACTTTGGTGTGGGAGTGACATCTTTTTGGAAAAAAAAAAAAAGGATATTTCTTTAGGAAAATTGTACACTAAATACTACTGCATGGCACGCCTTTCCATTGCTCCTAGGGACATTATTCTGGCAAAGTCTTAGTCATGATCAATGATAGACAATCATGAACACAAATGGAGCTCTGTGCTGGGGCCGCCTTGGGCTATGCTCGTTATAGCTTGATTTCTGTGCTTTCACCTGCTGACTTGGTTTGGCCTCTGACAGGCTTAACTAGAGATTAGCATGGCATGGTGTTAGTTGCCAGTGATTTAAAGAGAAGTTCAGATCCCTACCAGTTTCACTGACATTACAGTACAATACAGTAACAAGGATTGAGGCAAAGAATGATGAAATATTGTTAAAGACACTGTAAGGCTTTGTACAAGTGATAAAATATGCTTACATTAATTTTGACTCCGGTATGTGAATGACATAATAATATTACACTTCTATATATGACACTTTTTTTCATCCAATTTCTGTAAGGTTAATACTTGAACTTTATTAACTAACTGAATTTATTGCACAGTATAATATTCGATATATACTGGAAATAAGCCCTGTGCATCTTTACTTGTAAACTGTATGGTTGTCACGGGTAATGATGGCACTATTCAGTATTTTTTTTGTGAGCTGCCAAGCATCAATCACAAATAGTCTCCAGGCATGAGTTAAATTGATGCAAAGGTTAAATTCCTTGTGTAATATCTCAGGACTGCTTTTGGTTGTCAAACTAAATTTGCCCTGAAACCAATGCAGTTTGAATCATTATAAAGAAATGGGAAAACTGTTTGTGGAAACCTGATAAAAGTGACAAACAATATGGCAAACCTCAAGTAACCTCGACTTTCCATCTCAGTTCCAGATATGCCATTTACTTCAAATTTTTAAAGTTTGCAATCATCTACCATTTTTTTAAAATAATGAGCCATTTTAAAGACTTAAGACCTTAATATGGCAACATGTCCTGCATGTAGACAAGCAATATTCTTCTCAGACTCAGATTTCATTTCTACCTGATCAGACAGCACCTGATGGCTGGAAGAACTCCATCCGTCACAACCTCTCCCTGAACAAGTGCTTTGAGAAAGTTGAGAACAAGAAGGGAAACTCGTCACGGAAGGGCTGCCTGTGGGCTCTCAACCCAGCTAAAGTGGAAAAGATGCAAGAGGAGCTCCAGAAATGGAAGAGGAAGGATCCTGTGACTGTACGAAGGAGCATGGCCAGACCAGGTGAGCACAGCTTAGCTGAGGAAAAGTGCACAAGTAAGTTTATTATTAATAGCAGGGTTAATATTTAAATTTTTAATTAAAAAAAGAATATTTTTGCCACATGGAAAAACATGCATATACTTTACCAGCCCCTTTATCAGGCAAAACCTTACATTTGGTGTGTGCTTACCAAAAAAGCAGCAGAAAATATTTTGGTGAATATGCTCCACATTGCCTCAGATATCTCTTTGTAGCTAATAGGACTGGAAGTCGGTGTTCTTCTGCTGAGGTAGCTCATCTTATTCAAGGATGAATATTTTGTGCATTCTGAAATGCTGTTTTGCTCGCCACAGTTGTAAAAATTTATTATATGACTTATTAGATTCTGTCTGTCAGCTTGAACCAGTTTGAACTCTCCTGACCTCTTTTTCAATAAGGTGTTGCTGCCTGAAGAATTGCTGTATGCTGAATGCTTTTTCTTTGCCAAGCCGTGGTCCAAGTCACTGAGATCCCATTTTCCTCAGTTGTTTGATGTTTGATTTAATCATGAACCGAAACTGATGTTTTTATGCAACGCACCACTGCCACATGATTGGCCACATGACACTATTGTCACATTATGTCACAACTATTAACACATGCTATTAAGACATGAGAATCCTATTGGTTATTAAAATTTTTGCCATATAATTTAAAATTTACAATTTTAAAATTTGTATTTAAAAATGTAAATTGTTTGTAGTACGAAAAATAAAGTTAAATATCTTCTCCATATTCCAACCAATTTAGTGTCTCATTCTTGCAGAGTTACTGGATCATCTTCTGGGTGATAGACCAGGAAAGCAGAGGTCTCTCTCTGCCCAACTCAACAACCACACACACTCTCAGTTTTCCAGAGTCAGCCTGCCACCTCCGTACAGTCCCACTACTCACCAAAGAAGACCATACTACAGTTATTACAGCTTACCATCACAAGCTGTTTCCCAGCAGCTCCCATACCTGCCTTCTAGTCCTCCAGCCTTCTCATTCTACCCCTCTATCCCCCAGCAACACAGCACACAGATGCCACCTAGGACTGGCAGCGTGGACTCACCTTTACCTGCACACACACCACCGTGCTACAATGCTGCTCTACAGTCCAGCCACAGCACTGTGGGAAGCATGCAGGAGCTGCTCATGGAAGGAGAACTAAGTAACGACATAGACATGCTCAATCCAAGCCTAATGGACCTGCAACTCCATGGTAGGAAGTCAGATATTCAAATAAACAGTTACCAAAGCCATTTTAACACTGTTAAACGATTTTAATATGATTTTTGATGAATGAAGGATAGCACATTATTCTATTACATAAAAAAGATGATTAAAGCAGTAATGGGGTGCAGTTCCATGGTCTGAAGTGTGATCATACAGGGTTTTACATTTTCCTTGTGTCCTTAAAGGTTACTTTCTTTTCCTTCTACTGGGATCTTGACCAAGTGATTACTGAAGATGAATAAACACATTTCCAAACATAATGGGCAGCTAAATTATGGTACAATATTTGGTATCACTTTGAAAGTTTTGATGGTCATGTCATAAGCATGTATCTATAAAGTCCTACATGAACTGAAATTAAACTATTGGCAGAATTGTAGAGTTTGTAAAGTGTGTAAAGACCAGCTATTAAATGTCAATCATATACTGTTGTCATGCACGGTTTAAACTGATATAGATAGCCGGATTGACGACAGTCAACAGATAACTGACCATTTGAGTCCCTACAGTAGATGATATAATTTAAAGTATTACAGTACCATCCTACTATCAGGACTTGAGAGTTCAAAACCCAATAATGCCATATGCACTGCAAATATGCAATCTTGATCAAATCTGGAATGTTCAATGTTCCTGGGGGTTCATGCAAAGATGCAGATACAGATGTAGCTTTTAAGTATTATAAGGAATACTACTAGAAACATCCAGAAATCAGAGAACTATAAATTTCGATGAAATTTGAACAGCATTTCTGTATTCTTCTTATTTATCTTTAAGGACAAATTTAATGATCTGATTTGAAATAAGTTTTTATTATACACTCTGACACATCACTCTCTGTAGGTTGTCTTTGGGAGGAGCTCAGGAATGACAGTTTGATTTCAGACCCGCTGACGCTCATGGACATGTCCACCACGTCTGACCAACTCAGCCCTGATCATGTGGGGGATTGTGGGAAGGGCTGTGGTTCAGGTAGTGCAGAGGTTAACACAGCTGGATCAGAAGCAGCACTGCAGGCGAGTGTTTCTGACCTCTACATCACTGGACTGTGTTCAAGCGACTTCACCAGTGCAGAAAGCATGCCAGGTCTTCATTCCACCATGACAAACACTCCAATTGCTCTGCTTTAAAGCACCAATCTAATTACAAAATCCTGTTTTACACTAAATCAATTATAATCAATCATGGTCAGTGACATTGTATGCTGATAAACTGTTGGACTGAAAAACCATGACTTTAATTTTATGATTAAAAATGTTGAGTATAACATTTAATGTTCCAGTGAAATATGGCAATACATTATCTACATGCTGTGTGAAATAAAGCTTTGAAGATTGTTTGATTTATCATTGTAGTTGACGCAAGCAAAATATATTTTTATTGCATTTTGCACAATATTAATTGGCTGTACAGGCCTTCATTGCCTTAGAGCAGAAATCCATGCCTAACCTTTTATCAAAGTATCAGTCTCATTATTTATTGACTCTCTGTGTTATTCAGTATATTGGTATTCTTCTGTCAAAGTTTATTTCACTAGGGGGCAGTAAAGAGCTCCTCTAATATGCCAACGTTGCCAAATCACTAGAAGGGCACAGACTGTACCAACAGTTTATGCTAACTACAGCAGAAATAACAGATGCCTTTAGGATACCTCATCAGGAAATGGTTCAATGTTTTTAATATAAAAACTATTGTCCATTTTGCAGAGCACTAGGAAATTGTTTTTTAATTAAGAGGTAAAAGTAAATGGAAAGTCAGACTGGGTACTTTTCCTTGATTTTCTTGATAAATGATCATTTCTTGATGGTGTAAAGTGTTTAGTAAAGAAAAACAATTTTATTTATTTCAAGAATATACAGTATCTCACAAATGTAAGTACACCCCTCACATATGTTGTGTATGTTGACTGTATGTGGAGTAAATTTTCAGGACAGTAAATCTCTACTGCTATACAAGCTGCACATTGACTACTCTAAAATATATATCCAATTTCATTTTTTAGTATTGTCCATTAAGAAGATATACTAAAATGGTTGCTGAAATGTGAGGGGTCTACTCACTTTTGTGGGATACTGTAGAGTCAAAGAGAATAACATTAATAAACACAATCACTATGATGTATAAACTTACCAAGGATAAATTATTACATTTGCAATGAAAAAAAAAAATCAACCATGTCTTTTAATAATAATTATAATTATAATAATAGTAGTAAAAAAAAATTATGTGAAACTTGTGTAAGGGCAGGGGACTAAACCCTTTCGTCTCTGTCAGTAATTGCACATAGACCTTATGCTCATACAATTTTTAGACAGACAAACAGACAGACAGACACACATACAAAATGCCCAAAAATCACCCAGTAGGAAAAGTATGAAAATTGAAAACTATTTGGAATGTTATGTAAATCGTCTCAAAACTATATGCTAGGGTTATATTGATACAGATTTCACTTCCAAACACGGAGCTCATTCATATTTGTAAATATGCTTCAAAACCATCATCAGATGCCACATTATAACTTCAGATTAGTTAAAGTTGCATTCAGATGCATCAAAGACAAAGAAACATACTGTATTTACATCTGTAGTCTACAGAAGTTTATTCCGGAAGTGAACTGAAGTGCTCTCTAAAGTGAAGTTCTCTCCACTGCAGCCATACTCGATTCAATTCCAATCAAAACCAACTAACGTTAAGAATGAGCCGACTGACCTACATGCATGTATATGCATTTAATGGCCATTATTTAAGCAGGGGAAAGAAACAGCCCCTCTTGTGCGTGTAATACCAAACAGATTACTGTTTTTGGTATCATTATTGATGGAACCAAAAAAAAAACCTACACTCAAACTGCTCCAAAGCAAATCTGCTACTCAAATATAGAAAGGTATCAGTGCATCCCTACCACATCCTGAAAAGTGGATTTTGAGAGAATGGTCTCTAGGGTTAGTAGTTAGTCTCTATAGTAAGTAATACACACAAGAGCTCAAACGAAAAACACGTCATGCAATCTAATTATGCACATGAATGTATACACAACTATACACTCACATACATGCAGAGACACAATCTGTTATAGGCAATTATCAAAAAGAGACTATTCTAGGAATAACACAACATGAGGGCTCAGTGGGATCCACTTTTCAGTATACATAGAATTGCCTTTTTTGACTGACACACACACACACACACACACACACACACACACACACACACGCACACGCACACGCACACGCACACGCACACGCACACGCACACGCACACGCCCTGAGGTTGGGGTATATTTTGCCAAACAAATATTCCAAGAGTGGATTGGGAGCATTAATGCTTCAGTCCATGTTTCTGGTTAAGCTCCTATGGGCCACCGCTGTAAGAGTAATCTGCTTTGTTGTGCATCACCAGTTTGTTGTCCACAAAGTAGAAACTGTCCGACTTTGTCTCGTATGGGTATTGGATCATCTCATTCACTATGAAACAAAATGAAGTCGACATTAGACATCTATCAGTTAGTTATCAGACATCTACACTGAGAGTCTGATATAATCTTTCTAGTTCTTTTGATCCTGTGCACATATCAGTTGAGAACCTGCAAGATCTGCATGTAATAATAAAAAATAATATGTTTTTATTACTGAAAATGGATTAACGGTAATTATTCTTCCCATCCCCCAAAAACAGGCACAAAATGGACTTATGACTCCTGGATATATAATTATAATACTAACCAGGATAACGCAGAATTGAATATAAATGAATATATTATTGATTGATATAAGGTTGTGTCCGATTTCCGACAAGAGAAAAATAAATGCAATATAATGGTTGGGGGTTGTGTTTCCACACTAAATAAACAGCAGGGGCTACACAATAACAATTAGTGCCAACATTTTGTCAACTTAGAAATTTGCACAAATTGCTGACACAATTCTTAGAAAGAGTGGTTCAGAAGAAACACATTTTGCCAGTGATATTCTTTCACCAGAAACATCAATAAGTACAAAAGTTCTACTTAACCCTTTTAGAAGATACTTTAGATTTCTGTGAATGAGGCCTCGAGTGTGTGCCAGTGATTACTATGAATAAAAAATAAAAAATAGCTAATAAAGGGTAAATGGAGGAGCAGATGAAATAACACTTACTAAGCTCCTCAGAGAGGGGAGGGAATTCATAGATGTGTTCACAGGTGTTCTTGCTGTTGGGGATACAAAAACCGAACTCAAAGTCAAAGCTCTTCAGCAGCCTTCCTCGGAAGTAGTGTCTCTCGATCATGCGGAAGTTGTTGATGGGACTGTCTCCTACTGTGAATTCTACCCTGCAATGGAAAGAGAAGAAGGACAGTTACTTTTTTTTTCAGGCAAGATTTTGTTGGCCAAATTCTAAAACATGGACTTGATGTTATTTCTCCTATTCTCAAGTGTTTCCTTATATTAGTGGTCACCACTACAATTATAAAGAGTATGACCTCAAATGGTTCTTTTCTGACTGGTGTAGTATGGCTTGAAATTTAAAGGAAAAAACTGATCATTGTATGCTGCCTTTTTAAGCTTTTGGGGAATGTTTTTAGTGAACCGCTGAACCGTGCCACAATGAGCAGCACACATAGTGGGTTCATAATAGGGTCATCTACTGCCATTGTGTTCTGATTATACATTTCAGTGCAGTGTACTTACGTAGCTCCGACTTGTCGTAGTCGCAGAAAGGCTGGAGTGAACTGATAGCGTACAAACCGCCCGCCGTTAGGGTCAAGGTCCTTTCTTCTGTCCTCTCCGCTTTCTGTGCAGCACAAAAGAGCTGATATTATAGCCTGGGATTTTGAAGTGCACTTATAAAACACAGTATCTAAATGGAAATCAGGACAAGCATTTCACAGTGTCTAGGTATTGTGGGTAGAATAAGGAGCTGGCTCGAGGTGGGGGGTCATGATGAGGACTCACCCAGAGCAGGAGGCTTGGTGATCTTAAAAAGAACTGTCCCTGTCTCCATGTCACGGATCTTGAACCTGGTGAACTCAATCTTGTGGACATTATCCTCTGGACTACACAAGTAATCTGTGGACATGAAAGGAATCGAACGTGAGGTATAATGAGGTTTCTCTGGTAGTAATGGAACACTATTAAAATATTTCACTATGCATTACTATGTACTATGCACCAGACATCATGTCACAAAACCTGTTGTGATGATGCTTTAGAAATGTCATACTGTATCTGTATTTGGCTTGTGTGAGTGATCACATGAACAAAATGGTTTATGTTGCATGGTACCAGGGTACTTTTGAATTTTCAAAACTGACTGGTCAGAACGATAAATCCATTCACACATTAACAGAAAAGAAACGGCATTCTTTTTTCCACTTAGGTTCTTCAGATAAGTGGCAAGAGAAACTACTCAGGAAGAGGGTTCTCCAAAGGCTCTTAGCTGAAACACTGTTGTAGGATTCTACATAAAACACACTACACTGTATTCTTTGTTCTCTATCTCCGATTAGCATTTTGGTAAGTAAACTAGACTCTATATTGCCCTTAAGCGTGAATGAGTGTGTGGATGGTGTTGTGTAATGGAAAGGGATCCCATTCAAGATGTACTCCGATTTAAGTACTATGAAACAGGAGGTTATGTCTAATTGAAAATGTTACAGTTGTACAATATATATTGAACATTTCTCATTTCTCTTTTTGTGAATGCTAAAACAAAGCGGGACAAGTGAGGGGAGTGAGGGAACTCTCTTTTTAATGTGCCAGACTCCCAGGACACATGTATCTTGGAGTGAGCTCTCATTGCCAGCCCTCCCTTGAAGTCTGGATTACAGCTAAGAAGCTTATATCCTGCACATGGGTCAGCTGCTAGAAATAGAACACACTGCTAGCAAAAACGTGATGTCGGTTTTATTTCGGTTATGTTTTGAGACATGTCTATGCACGACATAGTCCCTAGTCAACACCTACACTTTCATTACAAGTGCAACAAGACGCATATGAAACCATGTAAGTGATTGGGGAATTTGCAGTTTAATAACCTCTGTCTGTACTGCAGTAAATGGCAATCCAATTATGCAGCAAAAGACTGAACTTATCAAAACCATTGTTTTCATTATCCTCTCCAAGTAAGAACAGGCTTTACACTGTTACTTGATATGTATGGATTTCTGCCTCCTCACTGAACTGGGTAAAAAAACGAGACACAAAACAAGCTAACTGCATTAGACAGGCCTTCAGTTGTTGTAAATAACACAGTGTGCACTGTGATGCACCATAAAAAGGATCAGTCATGGAAAGCTGCTTGAAATTAGTATTAAAATTGGTACTAATTTAAAACCATGTATGTACAATGAATTTCTGATCAAGACTTCCTTTTCATTAACCTTCATGCATTGAAAGGTTTCACCTACTTGCTAGGTGTAAAACTTTGCATCGGATGCTAATTCAGCTCTTGCAGGAGCTGCATGTAAAGTGTGATGTACAGTAAACAATTCAGTAATCGAATGAGTGCACTATATCTAGGACAGAATAACTTAATGTGACTTTGCCTGTTTAATAATCTTTCTCCTCCAATTTGGTCTTGATTTGCCAATCCTCCACCCACCAGCCAGATCCCTGATATCATTTACATTTATGGCAATTGGCAGATGCCTTTATCCTGAGTGATTTACAATGATCTAATTCATGCAACTGAGCAGTTGAGGGTTAAGGGCCTTGTTAAGGTGCTCAGCAGTGGCAGCTTGGTTGTGCCGATATATAAACTCAAATTAAGTCTAACGTCTTAATCACTGAGGTACTACTACCAAAAATAATAATATTTGGGGGAACAAAAAGGTTACCATACTTTATAAGGCAGGTGAAGCTGACCAGATGTATTATTATTATTATTTTTTTTATTTCCTTTCAAGTGGAGTCACAGCTAAACACAGTGCTATCTACACTCTTCCACATATATAAGTTCACAGATTCCCAGACATGGACGGCTGATGCATCGTTGACATTTATACGTGAAACATTTTGATGTATGGCTATGGTTTCCTGCGAAAAAAGAAAAAAGAGAACAATTTGATTGTTTCTAGTTTTAAAGGTAAGCAACTGTTCATGTAAATAAATTTATTTAAAAAATTTTATTATATTACATTACACATTCATTTTCTATCTATCTATCTATCTATCTATCTATCTATCTATCTATCTATCTATATACATTACATTACAATACACACACACACACACACACACACACACACACACACACACACACACACACACACACACACACACACACACACACACACACACACACACACACACACACACGTATTTTCCGGACTATAAGCCGCTACCTTTTTTCCACTCTTTGAACCCCGCGGCTTAAACAACGAAATGGCTAATATATGGATTTTTCCTGGGTTTTTCCCGTTTTCACAAACTTCAAGCCAAAAAACTGAGCCCCATAACATTAGACCAATGAAATTGCCGAACGGGTTCAGGTGAACCAATGAAGCTCTTTATATTAAATCAGATGCTTCTCACTGAATCGGGCCGCACCACATCATAAATATGGATGAGGTTCCTCTGATGTTTGACCTGCCGCTCACTCGGACTGTCTACAGGAAATGGGAATCATTCGTCACGCTGAAAACAACCGGGCATGAAAAAACACACTTCACCTGTGTTCTAAACTGCACGGCATCGGGAGAAAAGCTTCACCGATGGTGATTTTTAAACGCACGACGATGCCAAAAGATAAACTCCCGAGAGAAATAGTTGTAAAACGAAGGAGGAAAACAGTGAACAATGACTTTCTTGGTAGGCTACTGTTTAGATACAAGCCGTGTAACAGACACTGTCTTTCGTTAAAGCCTGTGTAAAGTTCATTATTGCGGCTTATAGACAGGTGCGGCGTATTTATGTTCAAAATAAAAATCTTTGTTAAATTCAGTGGGTGCAGCTTATATTTGGGTGCGCTTAATAGTCCGGACATTACGGTGTAATTAATATATATATATATAAATATATAAATAATGGGTGTGACGAGTTCCCTCCAAAACGTATTAAGTGGTGGACCGCAAGTTTGTTTCATTTTTATTATTCTTCTTCAACTTGAAAACATATACAACAATGCCAGGGGTATAAAAAAAAGAACCTGAATTTAGCGCAGTGTCACTGTGGCTACTCGCTCCATACCGAAAATAAGATTTGTTTTGTCCATGCATGAAAACCCTAAAGAATTCATAGCTCTGGCATTAGCCGCTAGCCACTTCCTGATTAGCTAACGCTAGCACTATGGATTCAATAGTGTTTTATGGCCAGCTTTAAGAATTTCTATTCTTAATAGATAATTAAATATTAAATGTTAAACACACACACACACACATCTGTATTATCCAAATGAGGTCTAACAAATATAAACTAATAAAATTTTTAAATTTATTAAATTCTGTTAATTAATTTAATTTGTGCCAATTTAATCAATTACTCAATTTAATTAATATAATAAAGATTTTATTGCATTATTTGTATTTATTCTATTTAATTTGTATAAATCATTAAAAAAAATATTTTATATAATTTAACAAAGCAGGTAATTTATTCAAAATTGTTTTAAAAATATAAACTGTTCAAATGTTGATCACAAATGTTAATAATAATAAACTGCGTTAATAAATAACGACAAGCAATTTTTTGCATTTCTTGCATTTCTAACCGTACCAAAATGTAACCAAACTGTGACTTAAAAAATGAGGTATATATTATATACAGTGTCTCACAAAAGTGTGTACACCTCTTACATTTCAGCAACTATTTTAGTATATGTTCTCAAGGGACAATACCACAGAGATGAAACTCAGTAATTAAGATCAGTAACATTCATTGTGTTGCAAAAAAATAAAAACAGAAAAACTTGTAGAGAAGTAAAAGATTAGAATGAAGTCATATTACATTTAGATTCCCAATTTTGCTTTCAAAAAGCTATTCTGTAAAGTCTGTGTGTACAGATAACGAAAATCAGCCCCAAGATGAACAAATAAAACTGAACAATTTTTCTCACCAAGACTTGTGGATTTGGTCTTAACACACTTGTAAATCGACTTATCATCAATATCCATGACAACTGTTATGGGCATGACACTGTTTCTATGGCAACTAAGGCTTTTCATCAGGCCTCCGAGCAGCTGCCTTACACGATAAGGCAGTGTGATTTATTTCCTCTGGAAATGATTCGTGTAGTAATAATTGGCTTGTTCATTTTTCATCTTTCAAATGCCTCTGCCTTTATTTTAGAAAGAAAACTGTCAGAGGAACATACAAACAGAAATCACAAACAATATAAATGACAGAAGATATTCACGTTTGCTCTATTTGCCTTTAGTGAACAAAACCTAGTCTAAATGTTTTAAAACTGGGAAATCTGATCATTCTAGTGGGATGAATCAATGTAAACCGAGCAAATAGCAGTTTTTTAAAATGCATTTGAGTGCCTATACAGTGCCTGGCTACTTTATTAGGAACAATTGCAAATTCATTTAATTATTCTACTAGCTAATGATTGTTACTATACATGTTTATAGTTTGGTGCTAGCAGCAGATATAATACATAGTCTTTTTTTTTTTTTTTATCAATCCTGTCTGAACACTAATAGAAAAAATTCAACACTCTTTCTGTATTATAAATTTACCAGATGCATTATTGTTTTTTTTCTTCATACATAAAAGTCAAAATTCTGTGCTGAGCAGCAAAGGACCAAGAATAACCTTATTCAGTCTACAGCTTAAAAGACCAATCATATCCCCCTTATGACTGAGCACCCATGGACATGATTTATTTATTTTTTACTTGAATGTAAACAATTGCAATTTAAACCCGTGAAAGAAATTATCTATCATAGAGACACTAGGTTAAATATACAGTACGTTTCTTTTTTTGTCATTATGAAACTCCTAGTTTACCAAGTTTATTTCAAGTCAAGTCAAATTTATTTATAAAGCACATTTAAAAACAACAGCTGTTGGCCAAAGTGCTGAACAGAATTTAAGCATATAATAAAATACAAAATACAAAAAAATACAAAAGTCAACATAGGACACGGCAACAGATATTACACTAAAGTTATGCCAGTGTGCTTACTTATGATCATACGCAACAGTAAATAAATCAGCGTATGTTGGTGCAGTTCTTATATAAAGTGGCAACTTGTTCCATAACTGTGAAGCAGTGACGGAAAAGGCACGATCTCCTTTCGATTTCAAGCGTGTCCTTGGAACAGTCAACTGAAGACTACTAGTTGAACGAAGTTCCCTAGAGACATTACATTGGAACAGAAGGAGATCAGAGATATAGGATGTTTATTTTTATTTACTTGAAATAGAAATATAGAAAAATCATGTGTATTCCCATTATAGTTACTTTATTATACACAATATTATCATATATTATTGAATATTATTTTCTCGAGAGGATGTCTGGGTTACTGCATGTCTTTGCAAAGTGACTACTCTGTGCTTTCCCATTGTGTCCTATAAAGACAAAATGAAGCCCTCAGATGCTGACAGCAGCCACACATTATTTCCTCTAATACAGTCACCTAGCAACATGCCTTCTGATACCAGAGCAGGTTAAGTGATTGCTTTTAAAGCTCCTGTATTTTCCAGGTAAACAAAGGAAACTAAATGCTGAACACAAGGCACCATTTAAATATGGAGTAGTATTTATTATATAACAACCCATTCTTCCAACAGGGAGGGATCATATTGCTGTGGTTTATGGTTTCAATTGGTATGTAATAAATTTTGGGATTGAGTAATGTGGTTAACCGAAAGGGTTTTACTAAAAGTAAAAAAGGTGTCAGTAATTGTTTTTAAATTGCACTGTTCTT